>NC_092073.1:23080000-23097500 GCF_039877785.1 Chaetodon trifascialis
TTTAATGACCGGTGAGTTTCACCTCTTCAGGCCTCTGAACGTGATCCAAATGAAACAACCTGAGAAGAGAAAATCACTCTCTGCCATGTCCACTTTTCAAGCGTCTCTTAGGACGCTTTCATTTGCACGTAGTTACGTCTTTGCGTCTCAGATCACAGATCTGACTGTAACGTCTTTGTTTTCCTGGTTACATGTGAAGAGTCGGGCCTCCTCCAGCTCAGAGGAGGCGCAGATGCACCTGAAACACCTGAAGAAGAAGAACTAAGCTACTAAGCAGCTAAGTTACGACAGTATCAGGTTGGCAGCTAGCTAACAGCCGGTTAACGGCTAGCTAACAACTGGCTAACAGCTAGCTAACAGCCGGTTAACAGCTAGCTAACAACTGGCTAACAGCTAGCTAACAGCCGGCTATGAATGACGAGCAAAATAAAGATTTATCCTCTGAGTTTTACTTGGCGCAGAGTATTTCTACACTGTGGTATTGCTACTTCAATAAGACGTCTGAGTACTTCACTGCTGCTTACTGACGCAGTAACACTACAGGAGGAGCAAAGATGGCGTCTGCGTCTCAGACAGGCGGATGCATTCACGTCTGTCCAGAATGAGGCAGATTACTGTCGGTCAGCGCTTCTTGGATGCGTTTACACAATCGTCTGGTATTCTGCACCACTATCTGCTGTCCCAAGCAGGAAAGACTCACTGCTGCAGTCAGACCAGATCCTGCATGTTTGAATGCAGAATGATGACGTGCAGGTATGATGTCACAAGCGCTTCAGCTGAGCGATGAAGAGGTTAAAGCTAAAGCGCCATCATCATCCTGCTGTGCACTGACGCGTCCTCGTTCTCCATCACGTTCAGCCTCGCTGACAGCGAAGCCGGCGACGTGCAGAGTCACCTGATGGAGCTTTAAGCTCACTTATCTCCACCTTCTCAGCTGTCTTATTCATGTTCTCTATCTCTCCTCGGCTGGATTTATTGGCTCGTAATGCTTTATCGACTGTCCTCTCCTCTCCTCTCCTGTCCTCACCTCGCTCTGCAGCTCAGAGACACTTTTAGCAAACTGAGTCTCGGCGGTTTCAGGCAGCTGAGAGTAGAAGCTCTGCGAGAGGCTCCTCACGCCGTCCTCTTTGTATTTGTTCTGCAACCAGAGACAGAAAACGCATTTTGATTGGTCAGAACGTGATATCAACAATAAACAGCTCGTCGGGAGAACTGAGAGCTACAGAGACAGATGGACACAGGAGAAAAGTCATGCATTCATAACAGATTCATTCATTCATAAGAGAACACAGCAGCCGGTTCTCCGGTGAATCACAACAGATATGCACCACGTCAGAGTCTCATGTTCTCCAACCAAACTCTGCTGATGAAGGCCATGAGACGAGGCTGAAAGCTCCGGGAAGTTTCCATTAAGGTGCATTTTCATGTTTCTGTAAATATGAGAACGGTGGTTCTATTCAGACAGCAGCTGCTGCGTCCTGATCAGGACAAACCGGGCCGGACGAGGTCGCCTCACGGCGGCGTCTCTCTGCTCTTACCTGGCTCTGCATGTCGGTGAGCTCGCGGGCAAACTGGGTGTCCAGAGTGTCGGACAGCTGGTGGTACAGTGGACAGGACAGCTCCTTCTTCACAGCCTCTTTGTACAAGATCTGCAGGACACAGAGGGGACGACATACGGACGCTCGCTGAGGAGGAGACATTTAGAAAAGAAAGCGCCGCAGGTTTGAAACAGCGCATGCATACCTGACTCTGCAGCTGCGAAGCCTCTTTGGCGTGCTGCGTCTCCAGAGTTTCAGGCAGTCGGTGATACAGAGACGATGCGCTCTGCTTCTTACTGGCCTCTTTGTATTTGGCCTGAAAGACATGAGGAGGAATCAGACGAGGATGAGGATGAGGAAGAACACCGCAGCGCTCCTCTCAGTCTGTTTCAGCACAGCCTGTTGAGTTTAGCTGCTTCATCAGCCTCCTCCACATGGACATCCACCACGCACAGGGCAGACCACAAGGAAGAGGAGCGTCTCCATCCTGTGTGACCGAGCTGGATCAACGCTCAGCCCGCAGACAGCAGCCTGACCCACCTCGCTCTGCATGTCCGTCAGCGCGCTGGCGTGCTGGCTGTGGATGGTGTCCGGGAGCAGAGAGTACAGGTTGATGCTCATCTCTTTCTTACCATCTTCTTTGTACTTGACCTTGAGATGAGACAAAACGCAGCCAGAGGGATGAGCAGAGGCCTGCCGGAGAGTCGCTCATACGTTCATCAAACAAACCCAAATCAAAGGTGTGAGTGAGCGACGAGCTGCAGGCGTACCTCACTGAGCATGTCCGTCTGCTGCCTGGCGAAGTGAGTGTCGATGGTCTCCGGCATCAGGTGGAACAGACTGCAGGAGTCTCTGTTCGGACTCTGCTTGTACTTCAGCTGCAGCCAACATGTGGAAACACACAGTCCTGATCAGCAAACACACTCGATCGATGCAGGTGAGTCTTTACAGCACGAACAGATCAGAGAGCAGGAAGCAGAAAGACGTCGACAGGTGAGCAAAGGTGTTTGTTCTGGAGCTGCTGAAGCGCTTCACGTTCTGGTGTTACTGGTGTGTGAGCTCCATCCTCTGAGCTGATCTGCACATGGCTTTGTGTGTGTGTGTGTGTGTGTGTGTGTGTGTACCTGGCTCTGCAGCTGTGAAGCCTCCTTGGCGTGCTGTGTGTCCAGAGTTTCAGGCAGAGTCGAGTACAGAGAGCTCGTCCCTCCTTTCTTTCCTGCTTCTTTGTATTTCACCTAAAACAGAGCAAACATTTCGCTTCAGACTGCTTTCAAACTTCACCTGTTTCACCTCCTCTGTTCTACGTTTGGACATAAAGCGGCCAATCAGAGGTCGTGCTCCATCATCGTGGTTAGCGTGCACGTTAGCTTCACGGCTGGCCTGAGCGGCTGCGTATCGTAGCATCTTATCGTTGACGTCTCTGCTGATCACTGAGCTGCAAAACGACGTGCAAGCGAAGGAAAACGACGCTGAACGGCAGAAAAACTGCAGTTTTACCACGAGGGAGTATAGTTCTGTGACAGCTACTATCATCATCATCATCATTATCATCATCATCACCATCATTATTATTATTATTGTCATTATGATATACATTATACACAATTATTCTATTACTATATTACTATAGTCCGTATTGTTATTATTATAGTATTAGTATTAGCAGTAGTAGTATTCTAGTATTCTGTTATTCTTGTTATTTATGCAGGATGTTGCACCACAGATACACACACATGTTTACATGTTTACATTTACATTCTGTCATTGTTTATTACTCACGGTTGAGTCATATTGCAGTATAGAGCACGTTTTTTCTCTTATATATTTTATATATTATATATATTTGTACACATTCCTTAAGATATTTCTTACTTCCTGTTTCCATTTTCTGGCGCTCCCTGCCCCAGTTTCCCCTCAGGGATCAATAAAGACTCTGATTCTGAGTCACGCTGCAGCTTCTCTACGTGGTGCAGCTGCTTTTGTTTCAGTAAAGCACGAATCGCAACTCAGTGATCTTTTCTGTTTGAAGGTTCAGTCAGAAGTTAGTCCTCGATGTCTTTGTACTGGAGGACACAGAGCTTGTGTGTCATGTGCGTGGCGTGTTGTGGTGAAGGTGGAGCAGGATGTCCTCTTCCTCCTCACCTCGCTCTGCAGCTCGGAGACACTTTTAGCGAACTGCGTCTCAGCTGTTTCTGGAAGCTGCGAGTAGAAGCTCTGAGCGAGGCCTCTCCTGCCGTCCTCCTTGTACTTGTTCTGGGGACGACGGAGACAGAAGAGATGAGTCTGAGTGACAAACAAGGCAGAACCTGCAGCGCGTGACGTGGAAAGGGGAACAAAACTCGACTTTTCCCGGCGGGGCGAGAAGCCGACAAACATGTTGAAAATCTGTGAATCTGCAGCTGAATACTGAGCAGCTGCACGATGAGACCAAAAAACTGTTCTCACTGCGTCCCAAATGAACTGGAACAAACGTGTTTTCCCGTCTTTCTTGGCCACACATCACACATTGTTCACGCCTCCTCTCCAGCGCACATTACAAACAGACTGCGAGAGCCCTTTGATCCTGTTTCTGATGCTAATGTGGCCTCTGATGAGAGTCTGAGCTACGAGCACATCAGAGAGCGTTGGATGATGGGTACTGATTATTTAGGACTAATCAAACAGCACGAGGAGGCGCTGAAGCGCGTCCAGGACCCGTCCCGCCTGCTGGAGACCTCACGTTTGTTTCATCTCCCTCCACAATGTCCAGATTCAGACTGTGCGGTCGAATCTCAGGAAGACGTTTCTGACGAGGGCGACGACAGCGTGTGCTGTCTGTGGCTCTCAGCTCCAAGCCCATTGGTTCTTACTGAACACTTTCAAAATAAAAGCCCACAAATACACGTTTTCATCTTTAACAGGGGATCAGTCGTTGTGTGTCATGTGACCACGGGCTGTTTTTGTTCACAGATTCAGATTTTATTTTGTCGATCGCATCGTTTAACGAGGACGAACATAAACAAACAGCAGGACGATAATAAACAACCAAAAACACTAAATGAAACTAAACTTAATTATCTGAGTAAGATATTTTAGGCCGTTCCTCTTTTCAGATAACTCTTCTTTGAGATCAGATGTTTTCACCTGAGTGAAATCTTTCAGAAACATTTTCCTGTCTTTGCTCTGATCTGTGTGAGTCTGAACAGACGCCGCTCGCAGAGTATTTTCTGCAGGTCGTTCTTCTTCAGACAGAACACGACCTTCATCCTCCAGACTGTCACATCACTGACAGAAACCTTTCATCACCTCTGTGTCTCCTGTTATTTTAGACCTTCTGCTCTTAGAAACTCAAAGCAGATCCTTTTTAAAGTAAATCACATTGATCTGGAGCTCGTTCTGCCTTCAGACGGTGAGAAACCACCTTGGCCTGGTATCTGCTAACTGAGCCGCGGTGAAGCACACGTTAAGTAATACCTCACTCTGCATGTCCGTCATCTCTCTGGCGAAGCTGGTTTCTGAAGTGTCGGGCAGCGTGGAGTACAGGGAGCTGCACATCTCCTTCCTCCCGCTCTCCTTGTATTTGACCTGGACAGTAACAGCGTGAGGGAGCAGAGGAGGATGATGAGGAAGAGTTGGAGGAGAGATCTGAGATCTTCCAACCACTGAAGAACTGTCCACAGGTTTGAGAGCACAGAAGAAGACAGCGGCGTGTTTACCTCACTGAGCAGCTCCGCGGCCTCTTTGGCGTGCTGCGTATCCATGGTGACCGGCAGGAGGGAGTACAGACAGGCCTTCACCTCCTTCTTACCCGCTTCCTTGTACCTGGTCTGCAGATTGAAATGAGCACAGTCACTTTGCATGACGGGACGCTTTGCTCTCGTTGTCCCTCGCGTGTGGGACAGACGCTGCCTGTACCTGGCTCTGCAGCTCAGACAGATGTTTGGCCAGCTGTGTCTCTGTGGTCTCTGGGAGCTGGTGGTACAAACTGCTCTGGATCTTCTTCTTCAGGCCTTCTTTATACTTCACCTGCAGGACACGGGACAGTCACATGGACATGGACTGGTCCAACATCAACATGTTTCTGTAGGAGTTTCTGTGTCACTGGCTGTATGTGTTAATCACATACTGCAGCGGCAAAAGTTAATTATTCATAAAGGACAACTGAATAAAGCGTCAGCGTCCACATGAAAGAGGAAGAGGAGGAGGAAGCAGCTTGTTTGAGCACCTCGCTCTGCAGGTTGGACACCTCTTTGGCGTGCTGGCTGTCGATGGTGTCGGGCAGAACAGAGTACAGGCTGACGCTCATCTCCTTCTTACCGTCCTCTTTGTACTTAACCTGCAGTAATAACAAGGACACAGAATACAAATCGCCATTAGGTTTGACAGATTGTTGTCCTCCAGCCAACAGATCACTCCTCGCCAAGCAGGAGGAGGGTCTTAATGACGCCGTCCCTGCTGTTACCTCGCTGAGGAGCTCGGAGACTTCCTTGGCGTGGGCCGTCTCTAAGGTCTCAGGCAGCAGGTGGAACAGGCTGGAGGAGCGACCTTTCGCCGCTTTGTACTTCAGCTGAGCACAAACACACACACGTATGAGAAGACAGAGGAGGGCTGAGCACGCCTGTTACGGCCTGTAGGAGTGTGTGTGCGCAGGTGGAGGTGTGTGTTCACCTCACTCTGCAGCTCAGACGCCTCTTTGGCGTGCAGCGTGTCCATCGTCTCAGGCAGAGTGGAGTAAAGACAGCTGGACACGTCTTTCTTCCCCTGTTTGTACTTCATCTACAATCAACCACGCGGCCATGATTCGTTCAACAGGTCAGAGACAGAAACATTCAGAAGAAGTTCAGAAACATTCAGAAACATTCAGCTCTCTGTGTTGGGAAACATTCAGAAACATTCAGCTCTCTGTGTTCAGAAACATTCAGAAACATTCAGCTCTCTGTGTTCGGAAACATTCAGAAACATTCAGCTCTCTGTGTTGGGAAACATTCAGAAACATTCAGCTCTCTGTGTTCGGAAACATTCAGAAACATTCAGCTCTCTGTGTTGGGAAACATTCAGAAACATTCAGCTCTCTGTGTTCAGAAACATTCAGAAACATTCAGCTCTCTGTGTTGGGAAACATTCAGAAACATTCAGCTCTCTGTGCTGGGAAACATTCAGAAACATTCAGCTCTCTGTGCTGGGAAACATTCAGAAACATTCAGCTCTCTGTGCTGGGAAACATTCAGAAACATTCAGCTCTCTGTGTTAGGACTGTCCTCAGGACATCAGCAGGTCTGTCCTCACCTCGCTCTGCAGCTCAGAGACACTTCTAGCGAACTGCGTCTCGGCGGTCTCTGGCAGCTGACTGTAGACGCTCTGTGAGAGACTCTTCACGCCGTCCTCTCTGTACTTAGTCTGTGAAAGACAGAAAATAAAACGTGAAGAGGTCAGAGGTCGGTTTGATGACGCTGGCTTCACGTTTCAGCTCGATGAACAGAGTCTGTGTCAGCGCAGGAGGATCAGCCTTTGATGCTGAGAGGCTGAGGGACGTCTCTGTCTCTCAGTGGACACGTTTACACTCTGCATCACATTAACCTCTTTTCTATTTAAAGCCAACGTTGCGGCTTGTGTGCTCTTTGTGTTTTGTCATTGTGCATATTTAAGTTTTCTTTTCATCGTGTGTTTGATGAAAACGTCCTCGCCGCTCAGCGCCGATGGCGAGCTGAGCCTCGTTGGTCTGCGTCTCTTTGATCCTGTTTGATGATAATCACACACGTGATCATCAGTTCATGATTAAAAACCAGCAGGAGCGCCGAGCGTCAGGCGTGGTGCGTTCAGGGTTTACACTAGCTTTATTCACACATTATTAAATGTATATTATCTCATCTGTGTTACCTTTGCTGCACTTGACTTCAGGTGATTGTTGTTAGTTGTAGTCAATAAAACAAGTTTTGAGCTATTTTATTGTTGTTTCTCTAATTCTGAGTAAGTTTTTTCAGCAGAATTCAAACCATAAACCTGACATTACTGCCAGAGGCGAACGTGACATAAAGCAACAGGTCGAACTGTGAAAACTGCTGATACTCTGGACACTGGACCAGAGGACGTCCTCAGAGACTGGGACAGAGTGAGTCACGTGACGTCCGGCTCTTGTGCTTGCTGGTACCTCGCTCTGCATGTCCGTCATCTCTCTGGCGAAGCTGGTTTCTGAAGTGTCGGGCAGCGTGGAGTACAGGGAGCTGCACATCTCCTTCCTGCCGCTCTCCTTGTATTTGACCTGGGAACAAAGTTTATGGAGAAACAGAAATGCTCTTCATCACAGCAGCCTGACCCCCCCACCCCCCCGGTCCCTCAGCGTGCGACGTGAAGCTGCTCTTACCTCGCTGAGCAGCTCTGCCGCCTCTTTGGCGTGTTGAGTCTCCAGGGTCTCAGGCAGCAGAGAGTACAGGCAGCTGGTCGCGTCTTTCTTTCCCGTTTCTTTATATTTTGTCTGCAGAAACCAAAAACACAAACTTTTTGCCCTTTTCTGAACTGTGTGCTTCCAGTGATGCATGTTAAATTATCTTCAGTGACCTGAAAACATCTTCATGTAGAAGAAGGTGCTTCTTAGCGCTGACGTGTCAAACTCAGTGTTTGCTTTGAATTAAAAGAACTTCAACATATCACATGAATACAGCTGTTTTAACGTGTTGGTCACAGTAATACAGTTAATAATCAGACATGTCGGGTGTTGACCGTCCACGGAGGCGTTGGAGGACTGAGGAGCGACGCTTCAGAGGGCTGAAGCAGCTGAAAGCAGAGCAGCACGTTGAGCACAATCCTCCTTATGTGAGCATCTTTTACAGATGTTCAAATCTGACTTCGTGCTGCTTCACTGCTGCTGGGAAATCTGGATTTTCTCCTTCTCAAGCACATTTCACACATGTGAGTGTCAGGCAGCGATGGAGGCGTGAACATTAAACGTTTCTGTTCGTCAGTCTGCGTCAGCGCTGAGCACACTCTTCTTCTTTGGTGTCATTATTTTGCAGCTCGCTGCTGCTCTCCTGCAGCGCTGCCAGCGTGGACAAAAACCTGTCCAGAACGTCGACGTGGAGTGTAAAAGACTCCTCGGATGCTTTCTGTCTGCAGGAGGTGACAACGCGAACCTCGAACTCAGCAGTGTGACAGAACATCTGCTCCCCGCAGACACGCACAGCAGGCTGGGGGGGTGAGAAGGTGTTAGCGTTAGCGGCGACGCTAAACGTGGCATCCTGCCTGTACCTGGCTCTGCAGCTCAGACAGATGTTTGGCCAGCTGTGTCTCTGTGGTCTCTGGGAGCTGGTGGTACAAACTGCTCTGAATCTTCTGCTTCAGGCCTTCTTTATACTTCACCTGCAGGACACAGGAGGACACAGGAGGACACAGGAAGACACAGGAGGACACAGGAGGGATCAACGATCAGCACAGGAAATCTTTGCTAAGCGCTAACCCAACCAGAGATACTGAGAGCACTTGTGTGTATGTGTGTATTAATACATTAAAAAACACTTGTTCGAGCACCTCGCTCTGCAGGTTGGACACCTCTCTGGCGTGCTGGGTGTCGATGGTCTCGGGCAGAACAGAGTACAGGCTGACGCTCATCTCCTTCTTACCGTCCTCTTTGTACTTCACCTGCAGTAATAACAAGGACACAGAATACAAAGTATTCAAGTATTTATAAAAACTGCAGTTTTATCATTTCAGTGTCATTTCTCTTTTGTGCTGCACGCTGATGCTCATTTCATGCATTTGCTGGCCTGATATTCATCATCATCATCATGGTCGTGTCTGAGGTGTTCCCACAGTTGTCGTACCTCGCTGAAGAGCTCAGACGCTTCCTTGGCGTGAGCCGTCTCTAACGTCTCTGGGAGGAGAGAGTACAAACACGAGTTCGCACCCTTTTTGCCCACCTCCTTGTACCGCATCTGCAAATGAAAACTCATTTTAATGTGGGATTTAAAACATCTTAAAGCATCAGAATTAATATTGTTGGCTAACGATGAAGATGTCTCACCTCGCTCTGCAGCTCAGCCACACTTTTAGCAAACTGCGTCTCGGCGGTCTCGGACAGCTGAGAGTAGAAACTCTGCGAGAGGCTCTTCCTGCCGCCCTCCTTGTATTTACTCTGAGAGGATGAAACAACCTGTCAGCAGTCTGCAGTCAACCGCTGCTGTCAGCAGGCACTGAAGTCTGATTTCACCCTCACGCTGAGTTTAAATGGATCTGCAACAAGAATGACTGAAGGAGGTCAGCTGAACTTCATGCTTTCCACTGAGCAGGAACCTCAGCTCACGACTGAAACAGACTGTGGATACCCGAGCTGAGCCCGGCAGGACCCAGCAGGACCCGGCAGGACCCGGCAGGACCCGGCAGGACCCGGCAGGACCCGGCAGGACCCGGCAGGACCCAGCAGGACCCAGCAGGATCCAGTGGGTCTGGTTGGGTTTGGTCAAGCTGAGCTGGTCTATGTGAAATGTTGCTTTCAGGTTCTTTTAGTGACAGTAGAGGCTTCAGGTGGTCCTGATCAGGATAAATCATGTGACCTTTAAACACAGAGTGAACGAGGGCGCAGTGTGTCTACCTCGCTCTGCATCTCCGTCATCTCTCTGGCAAACTGGATCTCTGCGGTGTCGGCCAGCTGAGAGTAAAGAGAGGACGGAGCTCCTTTAACCAGCACCTTCGGCCGATAGTTCACCTGAGAGGGACAGAGCGTGAGACACAGGGACAGACGGCTGCTGTCTGAAGAGGTTAGCTTCAAGCCTTTACTCTGCTCACGTGCTGTGAATGTGTGTGTTTGTGTGTGTGTGCGTGCGTGCGTGCACACCTCACTCTGCAGCTGGGACACCTCCATGGCGTGCAGCATTTCCGGAGTGTCGGGCAGCTGGGAGTAGAGGGAGATGGAGGCCTTCCTCTTCCCATCTTCTTTGTACTTTTTCTGAAGCAGAGCAGATCACATGGTCTGTTCAGCTCGGCTCTGACTGTTTCCTGGTGATCAGGTCTGTGAGCAGCGACTCGCAGCCTGCTGCTGCGGTGGAGCTGTGAGCCTCCTCAAAGCTGAACGTGAAACCAGCGTCTGCGTCTGCAGGAGGAGGCCCGCAGCCACACCTTCATCAGGCAGACCGCGTGTCGCCGCCCACACGTCAGTGAACGGGTGAAACGTGCTGAGGTGAACGTGTGAGCACCTCGCTCTGAAACTCGTGGACGGCTCGGGCCAGCTGCATCTCCGTGGTTTCAGGAAGCTGAGAGTACAAACTGCTGCTCATC
Organism: Chaetodon trifascialis; assembly: GCF_039877785.1. Lineage (NCBI taxonomy): Eukaryota > Metazoa > Chordata > Actinopteri > Chaetodontiformes > Chaetodontidae > Chaetodon > Chaetodon trifascialis. Next base: position 23,090,782 of record NC_092073.1, read on the forward strand.
TCCTTCTTTCCTTCCTCCTTGTACTTGTTCTGAGGAGCAGAGGAGGTCTCACTGTGATGAGGGTCATCCATTCATCAGCCATCCATTCATCATTCGTCCATTCATCATTCGTCCATTCATCATTCATCCACATGTCTGTCTGTGCGTCCATGTGTTCATCTGTCCATCATCATAACCCATCTATTCATCCATTCATTCTCCAGCCATCCCTCAGTCTTTCCATCCGCCCATTTATCAATTCACCCCTCCATTTTATCATCATCCAATCATGATCACCCATTTATTCATCCATTCATCCTTCATTTATCCATCAGTCCTTCCATCCATTTATCAGTGCATCTACAAATCCATCCATCCATCCATCCATCCATCCATCCATTATCCTTCCATTCATCCGACCCTCCACCACCAGAACCCATCTATTCACCCATTCATCCTCTAGTCATCCATTTATTCATTCATCAATTTACAATGCATTCATTAAGCTGTTCTTATATTTTAGCATGCATCCATTCATCCCTCCATCTGTCCATCAGTCTATCCATCCATCCATACCTCCATCCACCAATGATCCATTCATCAATTCATCCTCCGATTTTACCATCCATCCATCCATCCATCCATCTGTCCATCACTTCATCCCCCAATTCACCAATTCATCTATCCATTCCTGCATCTATCATTCATTCATCCTGTAACTGTCCATTTATCCAATGATCCTTCCATTGATCCATCACCCCTCCACCCCCCCTCCACCCCCCATGTCTGACCTCGCTCAGTATCTCCGTCAGCTCTTTGACAAACTGGGTCTCTGTGGTTTCTGGCAGCAGAGAGTAAAGGGAGGAGGAGATCTCCGCCTTGGTGTTTCCTTTGTATTTAACCTGAAAACCAGAACAAACCTGGTCAGCGCCTGATGATCGTGACCTTCCATAAAACCAGTAAGAGCCACCAGATCACACAACAAGGAGGCTAATAAAAGCTTGTCAGCGTTAGCTGTGTGTTAGCGCTTCACACTTTGACAGCTTGTTTCCTGTGAGGACGCTTTAAACTTCATCTGGCTGCCGGCGTCATGGATCAATCGAGCCGATCGCCTGCAGGCTGGTGGTGGTGGCGGCGTGCTCGGGTGGACGTACCTCGCTCAGCAGCTCTGAGGCCTCTCTGGCGTGCTGCGTCTCAGGCGTCACCGGCAGGACGGAGTACAGAGACATGGACGCCTCCTTCTTTCCCTCCTCTTTGTACTTGGACTGAAACGTTTCAGCGAACACGATCAGACCGATGGACGAATATGAGCGAGCTGTGTGTGTGTGTGCGTGCGTGTGTGTGCGTGTGTGTGCGTGTGTGCGTGTGCGTGTGTGTGCAGACCTCAGATATCACAGCGCTGATGTTCTTGGAGTGGATGAGTTCGGCTCCAGGAATGAACAGACTCTGACCCCTCATCTTCTCAAAGTCCTCCTTATACTTCACCTGCAGGGAGGAGGCATGAGAGGGTGACTCTGTGTGTGTGTGTGTGTGTGTGTGTGTGTGTGTGTGTGTGTGTGTGTGTGTGTGTGTGTGTGCGTGTGTGTGCGTGCGTGCGTGTACATGTACAAATATCAGACATTTAGACTGAATTTAAATGCTGACAGTTGCACAAGTGGAGCCCTTTGCATTAACTCCAGATGATGCATCGCTGCTGGACTCTCTCCTGATTGGCTCCTCTGACAGGTGAGTCCCTCAGGTCAGTCCAGTGTGCAGCAGACACTCCAGTAAGAACACCGTGAGCGTTTTGATTGTTCTGGATTCGTTTCAGCAGCGTCATCGGGCTCAGAGTCGATCTTCGAGGAAGACATTTTCACGTCATTGAAAGGGAAAGAGGCCATGATATTACTGTAATATTGTGCGATAACGTGTTTTTATTGACACATCTCTCATGATGGTCATAGGTTTATATCATGTCAGAGGTGCAGTGCTGTTGACCAGCTGATCCATGTTCACAGTAAATGTACCAACTGCAGGTGTAACGAGCAGAAAAAACTGCATTAATGACAGAAAGAAAGCCTGATTGGTCAGTATCAACAAGCTCCATGCTGCACTGTGTTTTAAGCATGTGCCACAGTCTGGGGTTTGGCTGCGTCTGATTGGACGGTCGGTCGAACGACAGATTTTGTGGAAAGGCTCAAGAGAAAAATGGAATTAATCCACAGACGACAAGCTGTCCTCCCAGGCTGTGAGAGGGAGGCCGAGTGGGCAGAATGGTACCAAACACCGCTCACTGGTTTCTGAACAGCCAGCGTGCGACAGTCCGGCCAAGTTCAGCGTCAACGCCAATAAAAAACGAATTTTCCAACGTCCTCCTGCAGTCATGGCTGCGGTCAGTGCAGAGCTGCACCAGTTTTCAGGGAGGAGAATAAAAAGTGTTTCATCGCATCACAAAGATTGTGCCTGTGCAGCAGAGCGTCGCCGAACTGCTCTGAACTTCCTGACACACAGACGAGCGAGCGAGCGACAGCAGCTGCAGGAAGACGAAGATGAGTTCATGAAGAGGCTCGACTGGCTTCCACTGGAGCTGATGAGTCATCCTGCTGGTGCAAACAGCCAAGCTGCCATGTTTGACTCACACCAGGGAATCAATATCTCACCCTCCCACATCCTACAACAGCTTTCACCCTCATTCACCGCTTCCCCGCCAAATACACGCCTCACACCGCCGCTGCACGAGTCGAAGGCGCTGCTTCCGCCGAGCTGGCGCTGAATAAAGGCCAGCCACTGGAGCTGAAGAGGAAGAGGAGGAAGAGGAGGAAGAGGAGGGCGCCTTGCCGTCGTACACATGTGGAAGAGCTCATCCACATCGATCTTTATTCACGAGTCGAAAATCAAGAAGCAGCAAACAGAAGCTCCACAGTTAAAAATGGACCCAGTTTGAGCTCTGATCCCAGTTTGAGCTCTGATCCCAGTTTCAGCTCTGATCCCAGTTTCAGCTCTGATCCCTCACTTTTTACCAAGAAGTGAGTAAACATGCAGACTGAGGCAGGTGGAGGTGTAGTCACTGTGCGCTCACCACGCTGCGGATGCAGATCGATTGTTCGACTGTCCAATGAGACGCACTCACACTGTCTGACGCTGTTCTGTCTGTTCGCAGCCTCTCCGGCTGCAGCAGCCATTTTCACGCACACCTGAGAGTGATTACTGCGTTCACACCAAACGACTGTCAGGAATGTAGAGAACAAAGCAGGTGAAGAGGACTGAAGAGCGCAGGTGTGAAAGCACCTTAAAATGAATGAACTCACCTCACTGACGAGCAAGCTGCACCTCCTGTTAAACGCCGGGTCTGGAAGAGGAGGCTTCCCGTCAGAGGAGGCCTGAAAACGCAGAGGTAACTGTATTTAGACAAAGTCAGCTGTGACCTCTGACCTGTGCTGCCAGTCTGTGGCGGCCTTTAAACCAGCTTCTGCCGCTCTGTGCTGAGGTGAATTCCGGCTAACACGGTGAATTAAAGGACGCTGCTAATAAAACTGACAGAAACCTGTGAAAGGAAACTTTACTAATTCACGCGCCATTAATCCTTCGCCTCTCTTAACAAGCCCGATCGCGTCCTAAAAATCCCACCATCAAAGGCTAATAATGGCACATTTCCATTTGTGCTTTCACTAATCCTCCCTGAGCCCGTATGGAAACCTGCAGCACCCGGCGACGGCCCACACCAACGTCAACGCCAAGCCTCGCAGTCAGAGCCGGGAGGGCTCTGCAGAGGAGCTACAGCTGCCTCTCAGCAGACCTCATCAAAGAACAGCAAAATCCTCGACATGCTCAGCAGCAGGCAGGACCGAGCTGCAGGCTGTGTGCACCGACGCTCTGAACAGCCTCAGGAAAGAGCAGAGGAGCAGCTGCACATGTCGGCTCCTGTGAGATCTCTGCTGGCCTTCAAAGAAGCTCAGCTCCTGAAATCACACCTGATGTGTTTGGATTGACGACTTTAACGGCTTAAAGCTGAGACCAAACAGTCGCTGAAGGCCTTTAACAACAGAAAGAGGTGTGAAACGCTTGTTTTTTAAAGTGTCGGGTTGTGAAATCAGATTCCTTTAAAAGCTGAGACAGAAAAAAATATCATCCAAACACAAACCGAGTGCAATCTAAGAGATGAACAGGTTTTTCTTCCTGACACGAACACAGACTGTCCTCCACTGGACGCCCTTCATCGAGCTCTGCTGGTTTGGTGATGCTACTTCATGTTTATGATCGTGTTATCTGATCATTTTCAGGCTTCAGCTCAGCTGAAAATCTCACTTTGAGTTTTAAAAGTTCTCACCTCTGATTCCCAAGACCCCAACAGCTTCTTTGTTTTCCCCTCCTCTTCCTCTCCAGTCTCTTCTCCTCCCTCCATCTCTGCTTCCTTTTCCTCCTCCTTCTTTTCCTCCTCTTCCTCCTCCTCCTCCTCCTCCTCCTCCTGTACGTCCTTCTCTTTCGTAGTCGAGTCTACAGCGGCGGTCAGCGACGTCACCACTGTTTCCACCGTCTCCTGGAAGGACTCCTCTTCGTCTTCCTCCACTGTCCTAACCTCCTTCACCTCTCCAACAAACACCTGAGCGGCTGGGGCCTCCTCTTCCTCCATGTCAGTCACCTCTGAGGACACAAGACATTCAGGTTCATTTGTTCATAATGTTATTTTTTATACAAATGTAATAAAAACAAAGCCAGCATCATTAAAAAGGAAACAACAACAGCAGCTTTTACATGAAAGTCTATAAAAGTAAGAACCAGCTCGACTGAACGGGACTTCAGCGTCTCTGCTGGACAGACACGAGGCCGATGGTGGTCCAGGTTCTCAGGGTTAACCCGGCTCTGGGTGAGTCCACAGAGTTGGACCAGGACTGGCTTACAGACAGCGGTCAGACTGATCGGCTCTCTGTCACACCTCTTTGTGCTCCGGCCGTCGACATGTTTCGCCTGCTGTCAAGGTCACTGCGTTAAAGTCCTCAATGTCTTTGTCCTCCATTCAGACTCTTTCAAGCTACGCTCGTTCAGTCTGTAATCATGTGGATTTCGTAGCACCTTCGATGTCGTACTCCCGCTCTTCAGTTTTTACCTCCCCCCTGACCCTTCTGAGACGCTCCGCTAGCTTTCCCAGCATCCTGTTCACTCAGCCTCCTCAATGTTGAACTCACCTTGTCCAATTTCTGGTGGTCTCTTGACAGATGTCCCCTCTGGCCGGTCCGTCTCAGCCTCTCAGCTCTCCTGAGGTTGCAGTCTGTCTCCTCTGACGTGTTGGTCACTCAGTGTCTCCTCATGCTTCACTTTCAGGCTCTTCAAGGACTCTTCAATGTCGTCTTCACCTTCTTGCGTCTGAACGTCCCAGAAGCTCTTTCAGGTTCTCCGACGTCCTGCTCGTCCTCTCAACGCAACCCAACCTCTCAGCTTCGTGTTTTAACACAAACCGTGAAGGAGTGAACTGCCTCGCCTCGACGGTCTGCAGTGATGGCCGACTGTCCTCTGGCTGTCGGCTCACTGGCTGCTTCTTATCACCTCTAACTTCCACATTTAGCCGCTACTCGAGACCTTATCGCCGCTGTGCCCTTCATCCCAGCCACAGTGTACCAGCGTGTGGTACAGTGTGTGGTTTTCATGTGTGTGTGTAGGTCAAATATATCGTAAGATGGAAGGAATGTACCATTTACACACACACACACACACACACACACACACACACACACACACACACACACACTCGTTGGTAACACAGATACACACCTTCCCATGAACCTGCAGGAGCATCTCGCTGCCTTTGACTGACAGCTTCAGTTGATATTCAGCTTCTTGTTCCAGCTGGAGACGTTTCCAAAGCTTCCTGCCACGAAGGATCCACTCTGACTCAACCTTTAGTTTTCTAGTTTTCTCTAATGTCATGCTTCACAGTGAAGTTTCAGATTTGAATCCAAAAGCATTTCTCAGACTTGTGTGATGATGTTGTTCAATCGATCGTAACAGCAGATATCACTGATTCTACAGTTTAGTTTACGGCCTGTTTTGGTTAATTAGTACAAATAATAATTTAGATATTATTCAAACACAGCTGAGGTCTGAAGGCCTGGTCTGTTTGTCTGTCCTCTGGCCTACAGACAAGGAGAGGACGGTGTTGGACATGGACAGAAAAGAACGAAAAAGAAAGGAAGCACTTCTTTGTGTTTTCTGTGATTCATCTCGTCGCAGATACTCAGTGGCTAAAGATCATCTGTCAGTATGAGCCTGAGAGGCAGCAGGTCGCCTGGCAGCGCGATCGGTGTCAGATGGCAGCCGAGGTAAACAGGACATGGACCTGGGACGGAGCGAGCGAGCGGAGCTGACTGTCTCAGCCAAACGAGCAGCTGCTGCGCTGCACAAACCACAGCTCGGCTAAACGACAAAGGACTGCAGAAACACAACGAAAAGGTCGAATCCAAACGAAGCATTACGGCAGAAAAATCAGCTCCAACATCCAGCGGAGAGCTAACTTCACTCAGTCAGGGCATTCTGGGAAATGTAGGAGGTGGATGCCTGAAGGGGAGGCAGGTCAGGCGGGTGATGGAAAATGCTGGATCGCAGCAGCAGAGGACGTGAAGGTGGAATCAAACATCGACCTGCAGCAGCTGCAGGAAGCCGCAGAGCGCGTGGACGAAAGCATGACGCCGCTGTGAACAGCAGACGCCATGACGGACAAGGAGCGCAGCGAGGAACAAAAAACTACAGAAAACAAACAGCTTCTCACT
>NC_092073.1:23100000-23150000 GCF_039877785.1 Chaetodon trifascialis
AGCAACGAGCCGTCCTAAACTCTCAGATCAGCTCCTCCAGTGACGCTCCTGCTGTCCAAAGGTCACGTCAGGATTCGGTGAAGCTCAGTTTTTACGCTGCGAGTCGACTCAGAAATGAGTCCTGCATCCTTTGACTGACAGCTCGGCTTAAAATCAGTGAGTAAGAACATAATGGTCACTTACACTCGCTGGTTTCAGGAGAAGCTCCTCTTCAACCGCTGACGTCATCAACGCTGCAGGGCTGTGTGTGTGTGTGTGTGTGTGTGTGTGTGTGTGTGTGTGTGTGTGTGTGTGTGTGTGTGCTCACTGACCAAAGTGCACCCCTCACTTTCTCTCATACACTTCACTTCACCCACACACATGTTCAAACACAAGGAAAGACAATACATAGTGTAAAGTGTGTGAGTGTGTGTGTGCGTGCGTGCGTGCATGTGTGTGTGCATGTGCGCGCACATACAATACTGATCTGCTCCTGAGTCCTTCTGAGTCTTTGCATCTCTGGAGTGTCGGACACGATGCTGAACCCTCGACCTTTGCTCTCCTCAAAATCCTTCTTATACTTCACCTGCAGGAGAAAGAAAGAAAGAAAGAAAGAAAGAAAGAAAGAAAGAAAGAAAGAAAGAAAGAAAGAAAGAAAGAAAGAAAGAAAGAAAGAAAGAAAGGCTGGGAATTAAAGGGAAATTTTCCCTGACAATCATCTATTAGTGATGCACTCCATGTCCGACATGAATATTTCAGCATGACGTTTTACAATATTTACCAAACTGTTGAAAGTCTCACGGTAAGTTGAACTCAGCCAGCGTTCATCAAACGGTTTAAAAACATGAATGAGGACTTTCGGCTTCGGTGCCTCTAAATAAAAGAGCCAGCTTCTTTCCAGAGCTGCCATTTTGGTAAAAATTTAACAAACATGCAGAGAAAATGAGGAGTTCCTGCAGCCACAGGAGGAGGAAAGCATCGGCGTGATCTGGTTCACGAGCTAACGAACTGCATAACTCGGTTAGAAGATCAGCAAAGGAAACAAAACCCAGAACTCACACGACGGTGAGGATGAAGAGGAAGAATACTGAAGGTGGGTTTCACCTCTGAATGCGCCCACACAGCAGAAATAATCACAGCGCTCTGCAGGCAGACGGAGCTACAATCAGCTTCACACGGGTGAAAAGGACGTTAAATGGAGGATAATTGCTCCTCACACACGCTGAGCAGTGACACGCAGGAAAGCAAAAGGTTTTATTTCTGACTTTAGAGCTTGATCTTCATCTCGCAGCGACTCGCAGAGGCATTTTTGGACCGTGACGTGGTTTAATAGTAGAGTTCACCTGATCATTGGTTGTGTTGATCAGACGGAGGGCTGGGTGTTAAACCGACTGACAGTCAGTCATCAAAGGTTTGACCCGAAAGATGAGCTGATGAAGAGCTGATAGATCTTCCTCCACTGAAACACATCAGTGAGCCTCACTGTCACTGCATGAACACACACACTGTAGCTTATTCTGACTCAAACACACAAACACTCACTATAGCACCAAACGTGGAATCATCCGCCGCTGAAAATAGTCCCTAACCCTAACCCAACAGATTTCCTCCTGATGGAAACTACAGTGAGCAGCTGTTTTAAGAAGAGTTTTTAAAAATGAAAGTATGTGTTTGTGAGTTTTTAAAGGTTTGCATCTTCAGTGAAGGGCCGATGGGCTCCGAGCTGAGAGCCACACACCTGCGGGAAGTTAAAGTACTGAGCGATGGACGCTGGTTTTAGTCTTTTCATAGGATTTACTGACAATAACAAAAGCATCGAATATCACAGTTCATATTTCTGACAGCAGAGCTGAAACTCATCTCCGGGTGGCTCAAACAGCCGGAGTCTTCGTCACCATCAGCAAAGAAACAAAAACAAAACAGCCCGACTGTCTGCTGCCAGGCCGCCAAACAGCAGGAAGTCACTTCTCACTCGTCCCGCCCGCTCCTCACTTCGACCTTCAGAGGAAACGCCGCAGCTCGTTCAGCCATAAAGCCGTCCTGCTGGTGTCTATAAGTCGCCAGTAACAGCCCATTAGCTCTAAGAACAGAGTTACATAAGGCTGTAAACTGCAGAAATATGACTCACAAAGTCAGAGGGTGTGTGTGTGTGTGTGTGTGTGTGTGTGTGTGTGTGTGTGTGTGTGTGTGAGTGTGTGTGTGTGTGTGTGTGTGTGTGTGTGTGTGTGTGTGTGTGTGTGTGTGTGAGTGTGTGTGAGTGTGCGTGCGCTCTGGTATTCTGCTCTCACGGTGATTGTCCCCATTCTCAATACAAAGCAGATTAAATCCCCATTCATCAGCCGTGGGCTCCCTGCAGAGCTAATATGACAAGCTAACGAGCTGAACCACACACACACACACACACACACACACACACACACACACACACACACACTTAAAACTATGGAAGATGAAAAAAACAAAAAAATTCCAGCATGAAAACTGAAGTCTTGTTTAGTTTGGTGTTTTGTTCTCAGGATCTGATGGAGGAAGGATGTGATGGAGGAGGGAACTGATGGAGGAAGGATGTGATGGAGGAGGGAACTGATGGAGGAAGGATGTGATGGAGGAGGGATGTGATGGAGGAAGGATGTGATGGAGGAGGGAACTGATAGAGGAAGGATCTGACGGAGGAGGGATGTGATGGAGGAAGGATGTGATGGAGGAGGGAACTGATGGAGGAAGGATGTGATGGAGGAGGGAACTGATGGAGGAAGGATGTGATGGAGGAGGGATGTGATGGAGGAAGGATGTGATGGAGGAAGGATGTGATGGAGGAGGGAACTGATAGAGGAAGGATGTGATGGAGGAAGGATGTGATGGAGGAGGGATGTGATGGAGGAAGGATGTGATGGAGGAGGGAACTGATGGAGGAAGGATGTGATGGAGGAAGGATGTGATGGAGGAGGGATGTGATGGAGGAAGGATGTGATGGAGGAGGTAACTGATGGAGGAAGGATGTGATGGAGGAAGGATGTGATGGAGGAGGGATGTGATGGAGGAGGGATGTGATGGAGGAAGGATGTGATGGAGGAGGGATGTGATGGAGGAGGGATGTGATGGAGGAAGGATGTGATGGAGGAGGGATGTGATGGAGGAGGGATGTGATGGAGGAGGGATGTGATGGAGGAAGGATGTGATGGAGGAGGGATGTGATGGAGGAGGGATGTGATGGAGGAGGGATGTGATGGAGGGTGTGTTTAGTGGACATTCAATTCAATATTCCTTTATTCGTCCCTCGAGGGGAAATTCCGAATTCCATGGAATTCCATGGAGTCTGACGTGGGACGGACATGAAGATGGACAGATCTTAAGGAGGAGGGACCTGATGGTAACCACTGATGACATCACCCCTCAGGGCTTCAGCTCCGTCAGCCTGCAGGTGTAGCGTCAGTGTGAGTGGAGATGGAGATCACTCATAAAGTCTGTTATCGTATCAGCTCCGCCTCAGCTTTGAGCTCATGTCAGCAGACACCAGCAGGTCACATGATCACATCCACTCCTCTGTACCACCACACAACTAGGTCAGTGCTGAGCATATGGGTGTTCTCCCACTGTGTGTGTGTGTGTGTGTGTGTGTGTGCGTGCGTGCGTGCGTGTGTGTGCGCGTGTGTGTGTGCGTGCGCTCACACTGCACAGCCTCACTGTCTCTGACTGAGCTGACATGAAGTGACTCTAACGTCAGCTCCAGGCTCATCGGACGCACGGCTGAGGAGGAAGCAGGTGAGTGGAACGAGGAGGAGGAGCAGCAGGAGGAGGAGGAGAGGAAGGAGTCACCAAAATGCAAAGCACTTTAAAGTTCATCAGACGCAGCATGTGAAGGATCTGATGGAGTGATGAAGAAGAAGAGGAGGCAGAGGGGGGAGACGGGGACGGAGTAAATGAATGCGTAAATCTGTGCTCTGTAAATGACAAACTGGTAATAAATGGATGTTTATGAGGGCAGAGCAGCACACACACACACACACACACACACACACACACACACACACACACACACACACACACACACACACACACACATCCCATGACAAACAGCACGTCCCCCTCTGCTGACCGCTGAGTGGACATCTGTGCTTTTGTACTGCAGTCTGCAGGGCTCACACACACACACACACACACACACACACACACACACACACACACACACACACACAGCATGAGGACATATGGCACAGAAGGTTTCTACATGTTCTCTGCATCAGTTTGTGTGTCTCTAAATCCTCAGTGACTCATCTCGCCTTCAGGAAGCAGGAGCTGTCAGAGAGGCTTTGACTGACACACCTGAGCGCCTGTTTTCATCTCCGTGTGGTGCCAGAGGGGTGGAGATATGAGCCAGAACGCTGCGTTACACAAGATGTCAGTCAGACAGAAGCTGTGAACTGTGCATCGACAGAAGCACGAGGATCTGAAGCTGAAGGGCTCCACGTCTGTCAGACATCTTTGTTCCTCTCAGTGAAGTCAAAACTATGTCGCACTCAGAGGTGGAGCCCCGCTTCTTTCCTCCACCTCTGCTGCACAGCAATCATTTCTCCACCCAACACCTGAAGTGCATCTGAGTGAAGAGGGAGGTCAGCTGGATCACAGCAGCCTTCTTTCAGTCCAAATGTCAAAGGAAGGAAAGACTTTCCAGAAAACAAATCTGTGTTTCCAACTTCATCACCGTGTGTGCGTGCGCGCATGTGTGTGTGCGTGTGTGTGTGTGCACGCGCTCACCTGGCTCTGCAGCTCGCTCTGCTGTCTCAGTCTCAGGTTCTCAGGTGTGTCGGCCACGATGGTGAACGACGTCTTGGGGTAATGTCTGAAAAGAGAAGCAGCACAGTTACGCAGGAAAAGTCTCGCCTTCATCAACACAGAGACACCACAGAAAGAAAGACAGAACGAGGAAGAGGAAGAGGAGGGTCGCAGTGTGAAAGTCAGCATCACTTCCACCGCACGCAGCAGAGTCTTCAACCTCCGAATCTCCTCCACCAAAGTATGGATGAGAAACACGGAGCAGGACTGAAGAGAGAGCTGAAGGGGAGGAGCGTCAACAGGGAGGCGGACACCTGGACCAGCAGGTAAACAACGACAGCCGTTTAAAGATTCACAGACTGAACGACTTCAGGCGCAGACATCAGTGCCGTGCAGACCAGACTGCAGTCAAGACCAGACGTCACGCCAGTATGAAAAGCAAAGAAGAAGAAAAGACAAAATCAGATCATTCAGGTCCTGAATCTTCACAGGACTCAGCGACCGCTTCCTCACTCGGTAACGAGTGTGTTTTCTAAATGTCCAAGGCTGCAGCCTGTCGCAGCCCTTTAACCTCAGACCCACCAGGACGATGACATCAGCACGAACAATGACCCATTGAGAGCTGGAAGAATGGACATACGTTAATCTGTCTCGACCTTTTGCTCTCTGTTCATGACCTTAAGGGACATATTCAGCTCTCTGAGTTTGGACTCAGAGCAGGAAGACACAGCATGAAGGACGCTGAGGCAGAGGACGGACTGCCGGCAGTGAGAGGCTGCTGGAGGCAGAGATACAGCATGTGGGAAACGCTCCCACACTCCACTTCGAAGGTATTTTTATGGTGTTTCAGGAGGTCCAACCCTGTGTGGTATTTGTCCAGGACGTCATTGTTTCATGTAACATGTAAAACCCTCCAAACGGCCACAGGAGCTAAGAACTGACCCCAGAGCAGCCACGCTTTAGGCAGCTGAGCCAGGAGCTGAATCTGCTGCCGGGTTCCTCCAGTTACATCACAGGTAAGTGAGGTTCTGAAGGTCCTGAAACGGTTCCTGGGTACCTGGAAATGTTCTCACCTGAAGTTCAGGCTGCAGCTGTCGGCTGATGACGGAACAACCGAGCAGTGAGTTCCTCAAAGGTGGCGCCGCAGCACCCCGAGGTGCCTGACGACGGGCTGAGCGCGGTGCAAGATTTAAGAACGAAGATCTCATTTAAACCTCGTCAACATGCCCAAGAGCAAAATGAGCAGCCGTGATGTCACATGTTCTGTTTTCAGGTGCAAAAGGTGAAAAGGTCAGCCGTCACCTGTCACTCGATGCTGCTCCACGCGTTCATGGTGACGACGCAGCGAGTACAAGCCCACAGGTTTGGTGTTCGGTGAGCAGCTGCAGGTGTGGACGATTCAGATCCACAGAAACCGAATGAGAGCAAAGGTGTGGAGTTACATCCAGGTGATTTTAAGGCCGGAGGTGAGACGAGCTTAAAGGTTTAACTGATGCCTGAAGACTCACAACATTCATATTAACCACTCAGAAATACCATCTGTGATCAGGCGAGCGGGGGGGGGGGGGGGGTGTCACCGAGCAGCGCCATGGCTTAAAAACACTGATTAACGCTCCGATCAACAGAAAATCAGCTGACAGACATTCTGATTATTGATCATCAATGCAGGAATGATTGATCAGTGATACAGGCTGTTCTTGCAGCCTCGTGTCGGAGCCTTTGTGTTTTCCACTCGTTATGTTCTCCATCATCCCCGCGATGGACGGCGGGAACAGAGACACCTGCAGCCAGTTTAAACCTCTTTCATGAAACTATAGACGCTTTGCTCGATTCTGTTCAGCAGCCGCAGAAATTAACGACGTGCATTCAGTGAACAGCTGCTGAGCCGCGAAACGACGAGAAAAAGACGACGAAGGCGTGAATCACAGCGATCGGTGTGACGATCAGCCGTCAGCTAGAGGCTCTGGAGATGTCTGTGGCAACTTCAATGATCTCTGAGCAGAGTAGAAAGAGTGTGTGTGTGTGCGTGTGTGTGTGTGTGTGTGTGTGTGTGTGTGTGTGTGTGTCTTATCGATGCCAGCAGCACATTCAGCAGCACAGTTTGACCACTTCAATGAACTGTCCTTCACTCCTCTTCCTCCCACTCTCATCCTCACATCAACTTTCTCCTCTCCTCTCCTCTCCTCTCCTCTCCTCTCCTCTCCTCTCCTCTCCTCTCCTCTCTCTCTCCTCTTCTCTCTCTCTCTCTCTCTCTCTCTCTCTCTCTCTCCTCTTCTCCCTCTCTCTCTCTCTCTCTCTCTCTCTCTCTCAGTAAAACCTGATTCAGCTCATCCAATCAAATCCACGTTTCAGAGCGTTCTTCCTCTTGGAGCTGAGCGCTGAGGCTGTGGGATTGAGTTAAACTCTCTTCTTCAGCTTCACGTGTATGTTCTTACGTTATGTCCTTTTTCTGACTGAAATAAATTTAAAAAGTTCATGCTGATCAATATCTTAATATCAACAACAGATCAATGGACTGTGTGAACGGAGGCCTTTTAGCCTCTTTCAGCTCCCAGTTTTGGTTTTCTGGCACATGAACAAGCTCTGATAAAGCCAGCGCACAGTCGTGTTAAAGCGTCAGTGCAGACCAAACCTGAGCTGACAACAACAAACACAATAACAGAGCTGTAACTGAGCGCTAACGTCTGCTGGACGTGTAAATAAGCAGCTGTTAGCTAACACGTTAGCCACAACAACTTAATGAGACGCTAATGTGTCGGGGGGGGGTGTTTACGGCTCGTTCTGCTGAATCCACACAGACAAAAATATCTACTGAAGCAGCTCTGAAGAAAGTGTTTTCACACGTGAAACGTCACAAAAACACACCTAGAAATAACTCTGCTAAAGTTAGACTCAGCTCAGCAGCATCATTATAATGTTGTTGCAGAGGTCTCGACATTTTCCTCCACAGCTGTCATCACGGTAATGACGTGGCTTACGAACGGTCTCTGTGGCCTCAGCATGTCTGAGCAGGTGATAAACACTCATCATGATCTCTGCTCGTCTGCCTGCCTCACAGTGTTTGTCTCCACTGAGTCTGCGCTCGTCATCACTCCATTACAGCTGGACAACCCAAACAGGAGTCCCTTCAGTCGGCAAGTGTCGCTGAAACCTCGTCAGGCCGCAGCGCTCGAACACGTCAAAGACCCCTCCAGCAGCCGGCGACTGTGGGCGGAGTTAAAGCTTCGCTGTGGAGTTTTGACCACTGGTGGCGCTGTGGAGCCACGCGACACACCTCCCTGCACACCTGTCGCTGGTTTCCACCTGTTTCCTCATTCTGATGATGTATTGGTTTAAAAAGATGAGAGCAGCTCCTCTGACTCCTCCCACCTCCTCCACCTCCTTCACCTCCTCCTCCCGCCTCCTCCACCTCCTCCCACCTCCTCCACCTCCTTCACCTCCTCCTCCCACCTCCTCCACCTCCTCCCACCTCCTCCACCTCCTTCACCTCCTCCTCCCACCTCCTCCACCTCCTCCCACCTCTTCCACCTCCTCCCACCTCTCCCACCTCCTCCACCTCCTCCACCTCCTTCACCTCCTCCTCCCACCTCTGCCACCTCCTTCACCTCTCCCACCTCCTCCACCTCCTCCACCTCCTTCTCCCACCTCTCCCACCTCCTTCACCTCCTTCACCTCCTTCACCTCCTCCTCCCACCTCTCCCACCTCCTTCACCTCCTTCACCTCTCCCACCGCCTTCACCTCCTTCACCTCCTCCTCCCACCTCTCCCACCTCCTTCACCTCCTTCACCTCTCCCACCTCCTTCACCTCCTTCACCTCTCGCACCTCTTTCACCTCCTCCACCTCCTCCACCTCTCCCACCTCCTTCACCTCTTTCACCTCTCCCACCTCCTTCACCTCCTTCACCTCTCGCACCTCCTTCACCTCTCCCACCTCCTTCACTTCCTTCACCTCCTTCACCTCCTTCACCTCCTCCTCCCACCTCTCCCACCTCCTTCACCTCCTTCACCTCCTTCACCTCCTCCTCCCACCTCCTCCACCTCCTTCACCTCCTCCACCTCCTCCACCTCCTCGTCTTGTATTTTTGTTTTCGTTGCGGCCGTCTGACCCACATTCTCCTCCTCTGAGACACAAACACACAAAGACTTCCTGCAGAGGCTTAGTTACCCTGTCAGAGAGCCCGACAGCCAGAGGCAAGCTCCAGTGTGTGTGTGTGTGTGTGTGTGTGTGTGTGTGTGTGATTGGCATTTTTTTCTAACCAACAGTCCCTTTGTTTCACTTCTGTTACTCATAGTTTTACTCTTACATAAACATGCACACACACACACACACACACACACACACACACACACACGCAAACTAATTTTGTCCTCAAGTTTCAATTCACCTGGTCCCGTCGCTCCTGGCAACCATGGATGCTTTGTTCGTTTGGTGCAACCCAATCCTTTGAGACAAAGAGCTGCTCTGTGGGATATTTCACACACACACACACACACACACACACACACACACACACACACACACACACACACACACACACACACACACACACACACACACACACACAGCGAGCCAAGGTAACTCTGTGCTGGCTGGACAAGCAGCCCGGGACAATCACTCAGTTTGTGTGGAGTCTTTAACAGGCGTCCAGACGGCTGCAGGAGACAAACAGGCCTGTCTGCTCGGCTCTTTACACGCTTTGGGTTTTTACTGGCCAGCGACAAAGTCAAAGACTCCGATGGACAAAATTCAAACTAACAAAAACTCACTGATGCACTTCCTTAAAGCTGGAGGACGAGAACGCGTCAGATGAAAGACAGAGCAGCACACACGGCTGCTGAGCTATCCTGACTTTAACGGTCAAGTCTCAAACTCTCCACGTCCTACACTTCCCATAATGCACCTGGACAGCGTCTTTCATTGGCCCTCCGTGTCTGTCCTCCATGTCTTTCAAGGCTCAGAAAACCATCACCAGCAGCAACATGGAGAGAAAAGCGACGGGACAAGAGGAGCGGTGACGACGAAGAGGAGCTCAGGAGCACACAGTGAAGAGCAGCAAAGACAAGACAAAGAAAAAAAAAACCTCCTGAATGATCCCAAACCTCAGATGACAGCATCGAGCCTCTGATGTCAGATCTGATGACGTCCTCTCAGGAAACAAACCGTCGACCTCTGAATTCACACGTTACATTTCTACTGAAGGCAGACGATAACCTCGATAACGAGCAATGAAACCTGAAGGGAGGAAATACTGAACAGAACACTTTCACTGAGTGTGTGTCTCACACACACACACACACACACACACACACACACACACACACCCCCCCCACACACACACACACACATTCAATGCACACAAATTCCAGGATAAAACCTAAACACACACACTGCCTAACAAACACGCTCTGTAGGTGTTTCATACCTCACTCACCTACGACATGATAAATATAACCTCTGCCAAAAAAACAGGAACAAATGCACACACACACACACACACACACACACACACACACACACACACACACACACACACACACACACACACACACACACACACACACACACACACACACACACACACACACACACAGTGTCCTTTAAACTGTTTCCAATAATACGCTCAGACACATCCTGCCTTTCTCTCACTGCCTGGTTAAGACACAATACAGCAGCATGTGTGTGTGTGTGAGTGTGTGTGCGTGTGTGCATGTGTGGGCGTGTTGTGGATACAGTACACATTTAGATTAACCATTGTGTATGATGTTGCCGTGGCATTTGCCAAACGACGGCAGCCTCCCAGCTCTCGGCAGCAGTGACGCACACGAGTCAAACTGGGGTTCAGACGCAGCGTCAGCGTGCGAGCGTGAGGAAGAGCAGCGTCAGTGTGAGGAAGAGCAGCGTCAGTGTGAGGAAGAGCAGCGTCAGCGTGAGGAAGAGCAGCGTCATCTGTGCAGATTCAGTCCAAAGAACGTTCATTTGTTTCGCAGCGCAGCAGAGGGTGGGATGAATTCACGGGAGGATGAGCTCATGTGAACGCAGTCGAATACAAAATCTAAATGAGCAAATATTTTTACATTCATGACTCAAACACACTGAAGCAAAGGAGGCGGATGGGGGGGGCAGCTCTCCGAGGCCATTCTCACACACTGCTTTGATTTCAGCTGCATGCTAACATGCTAACGATAACAATGCTAACACAGGTATAATGTAATAAACACAGCTGAGGCTGACGGGAAAGTCATTCGTTTTGCAGTTTTTGGTCACAAATCAACCCTGATTTCCCACGACCCAGAAAGGGATAGTCAGGTATGGACAATGGACGGATGGAAGATGAAAAGTCAGAGGATCAGAGGAGTTGATCCTCAGGGACCCGCCGGCAGACCGACGTCTCCACCCTGACCCACGAGCGTGGCTAGAAAATTCAAAACGCTGTTCGTCATGTTTGCCTGATGAAGACGGTGTAGGAAGCTCTCAGAGGACAATGGTGGAACTTGTTTGTAGCTGCTGTGTCAGCAGTTTCACAGACTTCTCGTCTGATAGCAGGTTTTCATTTGCAGGATCAGAGCTGGCCATCATGGCGTCAGCGGTAATAAATCCATGACACACACGTTGTTCACGCTGTCTCAGCTCGAGATGGAAGCAGCATCCTGATGCCACGTAGAGCAGGAGGCATGGCCGCATGTCCTCCGTCCTCCTCGCCGTCAGCACATGGACGGGAGGACGGCGCCACGTGTTGACGCAGGAGCGTCTTTACAAAGTGACATGAAGCAACATGGATGCTCTTTTGGTGAATCACCGCGAGGGAGACAGATGAAGAGGAGGAAGAGAGGGCAGGGATGACAGCTGAATGTGTGTGTTTCTCCGTCAGTGTGTGTGTGCGTGTGTGTGTGTGTGTGTGTGTGTGTGTGTGTGTGTGTGTGTGTGTGTGTGTGTGTGTGTGTGCGTGCTCTTGCTGGTCAGTCTGGCTGCTCTCCACCTTCCTGCTTAGGTGTTGATGAAGCTCAGCGTGGGCTCCGGACAGACTCGCCTCCTGTGAACCTTGCTGTCAGTTCAGCAGCACAACAGACTTTAAATCAAGGAAACATATTGACTCGACTTTGTTCTGTGTTACAGTCACAACAACGCAGGAGTGTCTGCACCAGTTACACAACAGGGAGCATTTTCATGGAAAACTGCGTGAAAATGTGCATAAACGCTCTTTTCAGCAGCAAAGACGTGTTCAGTGATAACAGCGTCCCAGAGTTCCTCAATGTCTCTGCTCACTGTTGATGTTTATCTTTGACAGAAGCCTGAAGACATTCATATTTCAGGAAACCAAATATTCAAATATTCATGGAGATGTAGAGCGGAGACATTTCCATTCAAATTCTTCAACCTGACTCAGAGCTGACAGCCATGCCGGCGGGCCTGAAGCTAAATGCTAACATGCTAACATGCTCACAGTGCTGATGCTTAGCAGGCATGACGCTGACCCTGTTCCCAGCGTTAGTTCAGCGTGTTAGCATGCTAGCATTTGGAATTTAGCACTAAAGTCTGAAAAGTCAGAAGTTTTTCAGTCATAAACTGAATTATATGGACAAACTGATTTTAACCACATGGTGGCGCTGGATGAAACGTATGTCTCAAATTTCCCAGACATCAGTTGTCATGATATTTCCTGTCAACCTGCTGGTGGCGCTAAAGGAACAGTGAGCTGAAGTCATTCATCGTGGCTCCGTGAACGGCCGACGACCCTCTGAGGACAGATGTCAAAAGGCAGCGCATCACAAAAAGCCTCTGAGGACCACAAATGTCTCAACCACATTTCATTGTTTACCAGGCAGACGACGTGTAACAGAAGATAGGTTGAATTATGGGAAATGTAGGAGCAAGGCTTTTGAAGCTTTACCCATTCAGGGGAGTAAATGCAGATGTGCTCACATCTGCTGGCACTTATGATCAGGATAGTGGTCAGACAGTTTGGGTCGTACATGCACAGCCCTCGAGGACGCTCGTGGTCCCTCGAGGACCCTCGTGGTTTCAAGCATGTCTTTCACAAACTGCCCACATTCCAGTCCTGCTGATCAACTCCATCACGCAGCTGACTGACCAATGAGAGACCTGATGATGCCTCCTGGAAAACTGTGATCTTCCAACACTGGGAGCTGGAAGCAGAGAATTTCCTATCGATCGACCGAACGACAGTAATCTACAAACATCAGCCCAGAAACCGAAGGAGCCGTGAAGACGTGGACCACGAACACATCTGACGCTGACTGCAGCCACCGCGCTGAGGACGCTCTGCAACCAGTGGCCTAGTTTGACATGAGACACACTGCACGCACACACCCGCAGGCACGGACTGATGCAGCGCGAGTGTGTCGCATCTGTGTCTGTGTGTGTGTGTGTGTGTGTGTGTGTGTGATGGGGCGGGGGGGGGCTTCCACGGCACATCACCACAGATCAATCCAAACCGCCTTCATCATCGTTTCCTCCTGCTGCTGCCGTAACCAATCAAACGGCACCTTTCCAGCGGCGTTCCTCAAAACCCCCGTGGTTTTCCTAGAAGAGTCCAAAACGCTGTGCGACGGCCTTTAAAGCCTGCAGCTCTGCACGACTCCTGTTTAATTAGTTCACCTTCATCAGAAACATTTCGCGCTTCCAGCCGCCTCCTTTCCTTTCTGTTGGCGGCGGCCTCTGATAAAAGGCTGTGACAGATGAGGGGAGTTGATTCAGGCTCTGCTTATTTACCTAATAGATGTTATCACCCAGAGGATTTAATGGCCGCCTGCCGGCTGATCCACGGCTGCGATTAGGAAGAACAGAGCAGAAGCTGCGTCTCAGAGAGGAAAAGATCATCCTCCATCATCTCACTTCATCAAAGAGGTGAGTCTTTATTCCTGACAGCGCGTCCCTCAAACAGGCGCAGTCATAGTTCCTCCTGATTGGCTGTCTCTCTGTATGGTCCACTGATGAGACCTTTGACCAGCTTGACTCACCAAAGCGGGACTGAAGGTCGCCGTCACTGAAGGTCTGCAGTCTGTAATTATTGGACCTGTTCACACACCTGCAGGTGAGGCTGGAGCTGATTGGCTGAGTGGACAGGACCTCTGAGAGTCTCAGTCAGCAAACTGTAGTGTTTCTAAAAGAGGTTTACGTCTTTATTAAGGAGCCGACAAGAGACCAGAGTGTCCTCACCGGCCTTAACAGTTCATCTTCATCATGCTGACAGAGGAGGGGAGAGGAGGGGAGGGGAGGGGAGGGGAGGAGAGGGGAGGGGAGGGGAGGAGAGGAGAGGAGGGGAGGGGAGAGGAGGGGAGGGGAGGGGAGGGGAGAAGAGAGGAGAGGAGAGGAGAGGAGGGGAGAGGAGAGGAGGGGAGAGGAGAGGAGGGGAGGGGAGAGGAGAGGAGAGGAGAGGAGAGGAGAGGAGAGGAGAGGAGAGGAGAGGAGAGGAGAGGAGAGGAGAGGAGAAGAGTTTAGACAAAAAGAGAAAAAAGAAAGGAAAGGAAGGATTACGAGAGGAGAGGAGAGGAGAGGAGAGGAGAGGAGAGGAGAGGAGAGGAGAGGAGAAGAGTTTAGACAAAAAGAGAAAAAAGAAAGGAAAGGAAGGATTACGAGAGGAGAGGAGAGGAGAGGAGAGGAGAGGAGAGGAGAGGAGAGGAGAAAAAAGGAAAGGAGGTCATGATAAAGGAGAGGAAAGGAGAAGTCAAAATAGAGTGGAGGGGAGAGGAAAGAAGGTGAAAGGAGGATAAACAGAGGGAGGAGAAGTTGAGAAGAGGAGAGAAAGACAGAGTGGAGAGGAAACATGATTCAGCCTTGTCCAAACATGGCGGAGCAGCAAACAACGAGCGGCTGAATGAACACAGAGCGCTGGACGGACACCATGACTCGTCCCCAGCGATCTGTCCTCTCTGTCCTCCGTCTTTCTCCTCACTCATTCATGCGTGACGCTCTCAGCCGGCCTTCAGCTCATCCCTCCGTCCTCTCCTCCTCCTCCTCCTCCTCCTCCTCTCACGATGACTCCCAGCCTCAGATCCTTCACCTCCTTCTGCTCGCTGTCTAAAAACTGTGCTGAGCTCGGTCTTTGTTCGGGCTCCGTCGCTCCTCGTCCCCTTTCAGCGGATCCTCGACTCGGGCCGTGAAAGATTAGGAGTGTTACATAAGTTTCCTGCTGGATCTCTCAGCAGCTCGCTCTCTTTCTCTCCATCTTTGTTTCTCACAGTCGGTTTGTCCTCGTCTCCTCTCTCCCTTTGCCTGCTCTTTGCTGTTAACCAGCAGAGGCGTTCAGCTGACGTCGCCTGAAAGGGCCTCAGGTCTGAATCGTAAACAGCAAAGTGGAGCAAACTCCTCTTAATGGCGCCTGGTGTGATTAACAGCAGCAGCTCGGGAGCCTCCTGGATAACTGAGCGATACGAGAGATTAATGTTTCTGAAAAGTTCAACTTCATTACTGAGAAATCAGATTTTTCCATCGTTTGATCTGACGAGTAACAGAGCCCATCAGCCGTTCACTCTGCTGCTGCTATGGCACAAAAATCCACCCTGAGGTGAGGATCAGAGGCCTGGAAAAACATTAAATATGATTGCTATGCTATGCTATGCTATGCTATGCTATGCTATGCTATGCTATGATTGGTCAACCTCAGACCTCATATTTCCAGCTTTGCACGGCACATTTTCATCGGAATGAAGACGCATGTGAAACATGGATAACTGAAGTTTTCATTGGATCACATGACCACATTACACCCATGTGCCACCCAGAATCAGCTTCAAAGCTTCCTGCAGCTTCATGGAACACAAACACAATGCTAACACCACGCTAACACCATGCTAACATAACGCTAACACCACGCTAACACAACACAAACACAACGCTAACACAACGCTAACGCCACGCTCACGCCATGTTTAGCCTGTCATAGACTGAAGAGGAGGCTCCTTCAGTTCAGTCTGAGATGCACTAAATGTAAACATCATGTCCTGCAGCTGACGCAGGCTCTGTCTCCCTCCCTGTCTGGGTCTCAGTGAGACAGCAGAGACAGACGTGAGCAGTTCTTCTGTGTGGCTGCTGAGGACACAGTGAGACAGCAGTAATCTGGGTTATGTGGGCCGCTGCGTTACATAATCACACAGTCTTTATCACAACAATCTGAGCTGCTATTAAGATTCACACCACATTTAAAATCACGTTAACACGTCTACTTCCACACAGACACACACAAGGAAGAGCGAAGAGGTGTCCTCGTTCACGTCGGTCACGTGTCCTCGTGTTCAGACGAGCAGCCGCTGAGCAGCGTTACATAACCAGCTTTGATTATTACTAATGAGCACGAAGGGGAACTCAATTAAACACGAGGATCTCACACAGGAAGACGCCTGCTCTGAATGTGGCCAGCAGCGTTTCTGTGGCGCTTCACACCACCTTCGGCCACGTCGCTGGATCCAGGAGAAGATGCTCTGGCTCACCTCCAGAAGAACGGTCGATTGATGTGTTGCTAATTTTGTGGACGACTTGTACATAAATTTTCTGTCAACTAATTGTGAATTGTTTCAGCTCTAACGATGAGCTGATTGAACACCTGACCTACAGATTAACCTGACATCCACGTAAAGAACTGTGTAAACACACTGGGTGCAGAGTTTAAACCGGAGTCACACTCTTTGTGTGCACACGTGCTCGGACTCTGACTCTGACTGTCAAACAGCTCGGAGGTCATTGGGTGTCCTGGTTCACGGAGGGCAGATTAAAACCAATGACCTGCTGTGGGAATCACGTCCTCAGGTGTGTTCCTCTGTGGCTTCTGTCCGTCTCAAACTTTTAAAATGAGCCTGATTTCCATCTTTACTTCAGTCAGTTTGTGAAAACTCTTTTCTGGTTGCATTGGTCCTTTAATGAAGTCAGCCCGTCAGAGTCTCATGTGCTTCTTTAATCCGTCTCCTCACTGGTCCCCCTCCTCCTGCTCGGCCTCCCCGTCCTGAGCTGCACAGAGGATCTTAGCGAGCACGAGACCACGGTCACAAAATCCACAGACCTTTAAGTTCCCTCCGAGGCGAGCCGTGGCCTTTCTGAACCCCACACAGAAGCTGCTTTTTACCGTCCTGCAGTCCAACCCGTGATACCGTTCAGGGACACGATCCCACATGTCCCAGGACACAAACGTATGCGTGAATATTTCAGAAAACTGCAGATAAACATCATCTGCTCGATGGCTTCACCTCCACCATCTGAAAGTCTGCACAGGCGAAGCTCACAACGTGTTTTCAGAGTAAACAGAAAATAAAGGAAACTAAGAAGAAACAGCAGTTTTTATTCTCTTCTCAACGTACGAAGGGACGAACATTCAGCATGAACTCATGACTGTATATAAACATGAGGTGAGGTCGTCCTGCTGGGTGGAGCACTCCACCCTCCCAGAAAACAGCTGGTTAAACCTCAGCAGGTAACGGAAAGAAAAGCACAGTGTTACTGTTATTTATTGTGGTGAAAACTGATGTGAGGAAATAAAAGCAGTGGAGTGAAACAGACTCAGGACCAGCACTGACCCACTTGGCTGTGATGCACATTTCTCTGGAGTCTGTTTGAAGCGGCTGGTCTGAAGCAGATTTAAGGAACAGCAGAATCATGAGGAGCAAAGAGCTGCTGCCCTTTTCTGTTTCCCGCATTCACAAACAGCAGAACAGCAGATCTGCTCATTCTGTGGATCCAGTGGGATGTTTTACGACCCGAGAACCTCGAAAATCGACCGAAGCGGCGACAGAAGAAAACAATAGAAAGAAAGACGGCGCAGAGCTGAGGCGGCCAGTTCAGAAGCTGTTGTTGTCGTGTCGACCGCAGCCACAGCTCAACAATGGAGACGGGTCAGAAAGAAAGAGCCAGGAAAAACAAAGCTGCCGGGCTTTTCCACGACACGCCACGGCTCCATCGCTCTGAAGGCAAGCAGCGTCCGAGGACGCCGGTTTGAGCGCTGATGACGCTGCCGAGGCCTCAGCTCCTCTCTGCTCTTTGCACTGCTTCCCCTCTAAGGAGCTCTATTCTTTCAGATTTTTACCATCAGGTGGGATAAATCTCTTCCAACAAGACGCCAGAGTCCAATCTGAAGCCTTCTAATAAAAACTATTTCAACGTCCAAACGACCAAAATGACTTGAACTGCCATAAACTAGAATGTGCAGGTTCAAATCTTCATAAAAGATCTGGAATTTATGCTAATCTGAAGATTGAAGAGACAAAGTTTGGACATCAGTCAAACGTTGGGTTTGGTTTCTCCAGCGGTCCTGCTAAGTGGAATAAATAAACCCTTCAGCAGAGAGCACACACACTCCGACACTCCAGTAACCACGATTCACCTGATGAGTTACTGGACACGCTGAATACAACGAGACCTGTGGAAACACTGCTGCACACACACTCCAAAAGACTGACACACACTCTGAAAGACTGACACACACTCCAAAAGACTGACACACACTCTGAAAGACTGACACACACTCCAAAAGACTGACACACACTCCGAAAGACTGACACACACTCCAAAAGACTGACACACACTCTGAAAGACTGACACACACTCTGAAAGACTGACACACACTCCGAAAGACTGACACACACTCCGAAAGACTGACACACACTCTGAGAGAGCAGAGCTGTGAGCAGGTGGGACAGAGGCTGGTCGTCATGGTGAGGAGGAGGTTATTAAACATCAGCCACAGGAAGCAAAACGAGTTGACGTGGCGTTCACATCAAAGCTTTGAATCTGAGGACGCCAACGTCCCACGGCAGCGTGGACCAAACACACACGTTCACGCCTCAGCGCAGCATTCAGGAGCTGTTTGTTTACAGGCCGGCGAGACGTCGAGAGAACAAAGACGACGTGTTCCACAAGCTGACAGGAAACGCCCTTCAACCTCACAGGGTCAAAGGTCACTTCAGTGGTAAGTCAATGCTGGTCTGTCTGACGAAGGGTGTGTCCTTTTCACCCTCCTCTTCATCAACAGATTCAGCTCCATGGAGGATTTCTCATCTTTAGAAATCTGATGTGTGTGTTGTGGGAAGTTTGTGAAATGAGGCTTAAAATAGTTAAAAGTATTATCTTCCACCCGCAGATCATCGCTGTAAGCCACCAACAGCGAGGAGGTCAAAGGTCAAAGGCACCGCTCTGCCCTGCTGCAGCATCCATCACAGCAGATCCAGGTCTTGGTGATGGCGTCAGGACGTCATGATCAGCATCATGTGGAGCAGCGTGTCACAACCGACATACAGACAGCAGAGCTCGTTCCAGCACAGAGGAACGCAGAGATGCAGGGCTGCAAACAGAAGCAGCAGCCGGCAGCCAATCAGGGCCGAGCGCGCAACCAAAAGCACCGAGAACAACCGCAGACCAGAACCAGCCGCTATAAAAACCTGACAGGGTCGCCAGCCTGCAGGCCGGCACACAGGCAGCAAGAACACAGCAGCTCCAGCCGGAGGATGGTCATGCTCTGACAACAACAACAACAACAACAACAACAACAAGACGACGACGACAACAACACGGTCATTTTCAGCACAGACAACACAAAGACAACGATGAACTAATCAATAGCAAGAAGTGGAGAGTATCAGGACACGATCAGACGGTTTACAGAGAGGAGAGAGGGGGGAGAGAGAGAGGGGAGAGAGAGAGAGAGAGAGAGAGAGAGAGAGAGAGAGAGAGAGAGAGAGAGAGAGAGAGAGAGACCTTTGTGCTCCACTGAGAGAGAGAGCAGCACTCACGCGTTGCAGTAGGGTTTCTTGTCGTATCCTTTGTAGTTCTTCATGTTCAGGGTCATCTTGCAAACTTCACAGTGGAAACATCCTTTATGCCAGTTCTGGAGACAGCGCGCGCACACACACACACACACACACACACACACACACACACACACACACACACACACACACACACACACACACACAGTCATGTATGAATACTGACACTTGTTCTCATGTTTCAGAAAGTTATTTTCAGACGTTTGACTGAAATAATCTCATCTCAGGGTTTGGTTAGCTGATGGAGTTTGCTTGGTTGTCGTGGAGATGGTTTGGTTGTTGTCATGTGACCAACACTCCGTGGTCACATGACAACAACCAAACCATCTCCATGACAGCTGAACGGCGTCCTGAGACGACACAGAGTGAGTTTCTGTCAAACACTGGTTCCAGGCCAAGAGCGACGCTTTCGTGTCCTCTGCCGCTCTGCACCTCTCACAACACAGCTGTCAATCAAACAGCAGGGGCGGGGCTGTCCGCCGCGGGTTTCCTGTTGATGCAGTTTGACAGCTAGTGTTTAGAGAGAAGCCAATGGAAACCTCTCATGAACTAAATATAAACAGAGCTGCAGGCGGCATGAAGACTGACAGGCAGGCAGCTCGCTGCTCGCTCAGGTCGCCCTCCATCTGCTCTGCGTCGGGATTATTCAAATCCTCCGAGAGCGAACTGCTGCTAAATGACACGTCTGACTTGTTAATGTGGTCACACGCCTCCTGCATTGATGCTGAGCTCAACCGCTTTGGAAGAACACGAAGAATGAGAAGCGCAGTGAGTGACGGACAGGTGTGACAGGTGTGACAGGTGTGACAGGTGTGACTCAGGTCAGGTGAAGGTGTTCAACTCACGAGTTCATCGTAGAAACTTCAACGGTTTGCACAAAGTTCAAAGCGCTTGTGTGTTCACGATTTCTATGAATGCTAAAGCTCAAACTCCTGCAGGCTAAAACTGAATTTCAACACACATTTTAACTTAACGCGACTTTTTAACCATGTTGTTTGTTTGTTGTTTGTTTTCTCTGATTATTTCTGTGCATTGAATCTGTTTCAAGTTTCCTCTCGACGTGGCTGGAAGTGAAGACAGTCCTCAGTGACGATTTAAATAAAGTTTGAATGAACGGAAAGGGTGACGATATGTCAGCGTCAACTTGTTTCTGCTGCCCCCAAGTGGCCAAAAAGTCAGTTATTGGAGGTTAAACCAAAGCTTTTTGACGTCTCAGCCATCGTTCAGAGATGACAGGAATCCAAACGTCCTGTTCATGTCAAAGCTGTGGACGGGACGAAGACTCACGCACCTTTAAAAGCTCCTAAAACCTCACGTGACGTCTGACTTCCTGTGCTGCAATAAGAGCAGCAGCAGCGCCGAGCGAACACTTCTCCGCCCACACAGAGCAGCAATTTCCAGTGAAAACGTAGCAAATAAGGAGAAATTCAGTCTCCTATCAGCTTCTACTCCCACCTGAAACGTGGGCGTCTCTCGTGTCTCTGTATGTAAGAGCGGGGACACCTGGTCCTCGAGGCCCTGCTGAGACGAGCTTTAGTGAGGAACGGACGACAGAATGGTGTCTCTCTCTCTGTCTCTCACTCTCTCTGCTCACTCCTTCGTGTTTGCCAGCCTCCTCGCCTCCAAATCTCTGCCTCTCGCACTGTTTCAGCTGCTTTACAGTCTCACGTCAGCGTCCACTGAAGGCTCCTTCAAACTGGCTCCAGCTGATTTCAGGATGCTGACGTTTGTCCACCGTCCAGCTCAGTGAAACGGGACTCTTTCATCATGAAGCTGATGTGATGTGCAGCGCCCACATGCTGCTGTGTCACCTGACGCCTCGTAGGACAGACAGTGAACGCATGAGACCGCTGAAGACAAATTAATAATTCATCACCATTATGCAACAGACGCTGACACAAAAACCAACACTCACTTCAGAGTCTGGCTTCAAAAGGCAAAGACGAGCCTTCGACATCTCCGTCAGCATCAGAGGATCATTACTGCGCTCTTCTGCCACTGCTGTGAAGGTCTTCAAGTGTTACATAAAACTGATTCAGAGTACTTCTACATCAATACTACTGCAAATACAGCGGCAGAAATACGACAACTGAGCACAAACAGGAAAGAAAATCCTCCTGAAATGAGACAAAGTCACTACAAGCTGTGACTCTTTGGAAAGGCTGATGGAGGAACATCAGAGGAACATTTTGAGAGTTCAATAATGAGATGAGATGTTCACAGTGAGCTCAGTGAAGCACACACACACACACACACACACACACACACACACACACACACACACACACACACACACCTCAGAACTGCTCTGAAGGACAATCACACATATTCACTGGATGGATCAGAGGGCAGAGAGTCACCAGATGACCACTTTGATCAATCACACACTTTCCTCTGTTCACTGATGAAGGATTTAACGTTTCTGTTTGTTTTCTGACATTTCAGAAGGAGGAAATGACTGTTGATTAAACGTCAGAGCAGTTCTGCTGTCAGCGCAACTCACTGACATTTAAAAGCAGAAATATGAGTGAAAA
The DNA here is from genome assembly GCF_039877785.1 of Chaetodon trifascialis. NCBI lineage: Eukaryota > Metazoa > Chordata > Actinopteri > Chaetodontiformes > Chaetodontidae > Chaetodon > Chaetodon trifascialis. Next base: position 23,122,057 of record NC_092073.1, read on the forward strand.
AGCAGATCAATCAATCAATCAATCAATCAATCAATCAATCAATCAATCAATCAATCAGACAGACTGTGTCTTCTCTCTGGTGAACTTTCGTCTCCACCGTGTTGCTCTGAGTCAGTCTGACTTCTCTCTGATGTGTTCATGATCTAAAGTGTTTCCTTCCACCTGCGTCCCTTAAACGTCTCACATCTTTCATCCACCTGCAGTTCGATGCTTTTAATCACACCGCAGACTGAGAACACCTGACTGATCCTGGATCTGCTTCCTGTCCGCAGACAAAGTGCTCACCTTGTCCAGGCAGCTGACTTTCTCCGTCGGGTAGACGATCTTCCCGCAGCGGGCGCACTGAGGGTTCATCCTCCAAACCTCCTCGGTGCTCTCCGGCAGCTTCGCTCCACTTGTCCCACAGACAGACAGTTAATGTTGTCCCGGCCGAGAGTCCCACAGGTCCCGGCTGAGCCCCCTTCCACCGGCGGCGCACTGAACTGAGTGAAGCGGCTGAAACGTGCGGCTGCGCTCCGGCTCCCAGCGGCTCAGCGTCCGGTCTGAAAGCTGCCCGATGCTGCGCCGGGACCAGCGCTCCATCCGCGACAAGCTGGCGGGAGTTAGCCAGGCGGAAACCGGAAGTCAGCGAGAACAAAACAGGAAACGGGTATTTACCATCCCTTCAAAATAAAGAACAAATAACAGAAATGACAGAAAAACTATCAGCAACTATTTTATGAATCGATTATTTAATTCAAACAAAATATTAAACATTTGAAGATTCCAGATCCTCAAATGTACGAATTTGCTCATCTTACATGAATTATTTTTGGGTGATTGTAAAATGAAAATAATACAACGAATAAAACGAAAATATAATGAAAATAATGATCAGTCACAGCCCTACTTTGACTACCACTACAACCAATAATAATAATAATAATAATAATAATAATAATAATAATAATAATAATCATTACTGTTATTTTTCTCAGGTATTTAATGAATTGCTTGGTGTGAAAAAAGACAGAAAGTGCTGAAAAAGTCCTGCTGTTGTCGAATTCAAAGGCAGAGTTTCACAGTGAGATCCCCAAATACAAACCCTCAATCCAGCAGACTGTGAACGTGTTAAACGTCGTCCACCAACAACATGAGATTCATGTCACAGTAATAAAGAACATCACTGCTTCACTCCTCACACGCAGTGCAAAGATGAACGAGCTGAAGCTGAAAATCTCTTTTTAAAGTGTTGATCTGTTTCTGTGCTGCGCTCCTCTGTGTGAAATATGGAATATAAAGAAACATTTTAAACATGCAGGCAGACAGAGGACATCTGTCAGATCAAGAAAATACCTTTGAAGAGCCAATCAGCTGCTGGAAAACAGCAAAATTCAAAAGTCGTCTGAAGGGTCTGAAAATATCTTCAGTTGAATTTTGTCAAAATATCAGACTTTCAGTCAGAAACGTAAATCCTGATGAAGTCCAACATTAAAACAAATGTCAGCCTTGCACCCCGAGCTGGACTGGACTTTGTCTGTCAACGTCAACACTCGACAGGTTTGTTGTTTGTTTATTTGTTTTTATTGAAGCGTGAATATTCAGCGATGCACTGAGCAGAACTTTCCACTGTTGAAAAACAGACTTTTCAGAGAAAACTCTTGGAAACTGTTTCTAAATGACCTCAGACATGTCTGAGACCTCTGAATACTGTTCAACGCGTCAGCTGACACCAACACATCTGTGAAAAGCTGCAAAGATAAATAAATTCAAATTCACCTTTATTTCAGTGTCGCCTTGTTTTTGATGAATCTTCTGAATGAGCTAAACTGTTCTTTGCGTTTTAAACAGCAGCCTCACATCATGTTTCAGGACAGTAGAAATAAAGACTGGAAGCCCAAACTCACTCTGACCATTAAAGGCACACACCGCCCCCTGCTGGAGGATGAAGACATAACACCAAATAAAGAGAGTTATTATTTTAAGATGCAGTGAAATAAGATCATTTAAGGTTCAACTAAATAAGACTTCATTGTTCACCTGGAGGGAAATTAAGAGTCGTCAAAGATGAACTGAACACCGAGATGAAAAACATTGTTCAACTTCAACCACACGAGCTCACGATCAGATCAAACTACAGGATGAGGAGTTTGAAAGCAGCAGCTCAGCATGTTCTGCATGCATCACCTGCTCACGTAGCTTCAGATCAGGCCAAGGTGTTCACAGAGGAAGGGGTCGGCCTCACGCAGAAACTCAATCATCTCTGAACTGGCAGCTTCACCTTTCTTCCTCACTGTGTCGATAACACAGCGAGCTTTGTCTCTTTTGTTCGGCATGTCGTCCGCTGACTCCCGCTCAGAATCCGTCATCACCTTTGTCTCCAGCAGTCTGTCCAGCAGACTTTTGAGGACAGGTCCTGATATCCCATCGATGAAGCTGCTCCGCACGTCCAACAGCTTCTCATTGGGAGGGAGATTCAGAGCGCTCGGCCCGCAGGACCTTTTCCCTCCAGAGGACCAAAGACAGACTCGTCTTTCCCAGACGCTGTAGGAGCTGTTGGCTTCTCTCAGCAGCAGCTTCATATGTTTCACCATCTTCTCGAAATTCACCTGGAACGATGGGAAGTAGTTGTCATAGTCGTCACAGTCAAACTCCGCTTCTGTCGGTTGAACTAGAACGGACTCGTCTTCAGGACAAGTGGACAGAGCGTATTCCTGCTTGGGCTGCAGTTTACAGTGCGGGGACGTCTCTATGTAGCTCTCGTCTCCCACTAACTTCTTCCTGGTGCGCAGCACATCCCGCAGCACCACGTTCCTCGGCAGCAACAACACATTGAGGACGGACGTGGGGTCAGGATCGGCCGGGGGCCTGTAGAACAGCAGAACCAGCGCTCGCACCGGCTCAGCTGGTGAGTCTTCATCCTTCACATTACCGAAAGCAGAAAAGCCTGTGATGTCGATGATGACGTGAGTTTCTGTGACCTCATGAGGGGTGATAAACTCTACGCCCTCATCACTCTCATGAGCAGCTGACAGGAGGTGACGCCCCCCTGTGGACAGGATCTCACAGTGTGGGAGATGAAGCTGACGCACAGACTGCTGCACACATTTGATGTCAAACAGGGGTCCTGCAGGTCGCTTGTGGTGCTGGGACAGAAGCGTCCCGTCCCAAGAGACAGTCCTGTAAACCACGTCCCCTTCTCCGTCCATGTGGAACACCAGGCCTGTCACACTGCACTGGTACAGGCCTGGGCAGGAGCACTGGAAGCTGAAGGTCTCCTCGCCTTCGTCAGCGGTGATATCAGGTGTGAACTCCTCACAGCTGGTCTCTAACAGCACGTCAGGTGAGCTCGTCTCTCTGCAGAGGACGTTTGACTCGTGCTGGGAGAAGGAGGCCAGCAGCTGGAATCACTGCTGCTGCCCAGCTGATCTGTGGGGTGCAGGAGGTGAAGATGGCCCGGCAGGGAGGATTCAGCTGAGCTTTCCTCACAAACAGCAAGCTGCTCCTTCTTCTGCAGGCCGTGACGCTCACTCCCATGATTCCTTGAGAAAATACTTAAAGGGCGTAAACGTCGCAGTAAAAAGTGAACAAAAGAAGTAATGATGGCTTCAGTGTAAATGAAGAAGCGGATGTTTTCTATTGGCCGAATCGCGTGAGCCAACCAGGAGTCATCGCTCCTCTCGAGCTCGTCTCCCAAAGCGCGGACGCCTCGTAGGATGCGCTTTAAGGCAGCAGCCTGACCAATGAGGAGGAAGCCATCTGTCCGCCATCTGGACGGCTCTCTGATATAACGTGTTACCTGCGGAGAAAAAGACAAGAAAGAAAGGAGATCTGCACGCTGGAAGCCTGAAGAACGCTGCTGCTCCTCTTCCTCTCCTTCTAGAGGCTTTTCCACTTTCATCCCAAACTGAATCACAGGTCATAAACTCATCAGTGCCAAGGTGAGTCATCCTGACTTCCTGTTTCTGGCTTCATTTTTCACCTTTTTCTTCGCCCTGAGAGAACAAAGCACAACAAGGAAAATTAATGAGACCCAGAAAAGTTCAAGTAGTTTGATATAAACTGCGCTCAAACCGAGTGCGCGCGTGAAAAGCTCCAGCGCGAGCTTGACCGCAGCGATGATAAAGACCGTTTACTGTTCATGAACGTGAATCTGAAATAATGTGACTGAGAAACGTTTACAAACCTTGACGGATGTGGAGAGTTAAGAGACCTCCCGATAACTCCCATCCTAACTTCCCTCTTCCTGTAAATCAGTCGGTCTCCGTCTCCTTCCTGTCGGCACGCGCACACCAGCGCAGCCTGTCTCACATTGAGCATACCGGCACATTTCTAACTCTTCATCACTTCCGGACAAAAAAACGACCAAAGTCCTGCAGACCAGAGTTCACAAGAGTTCAGCTGCTGAACGTCCTCACACACGAACCCGGAAACCTTCAAACATGGAAATCCAGTATTTCCTCAAACTGTTTCCACCTTTTCAGGAACAGAACTACAAACATGGCCGCCCAGGTTTCTTCATCACCATCGACTCCTTTTGGAAACACCGCCACCTCTGGTCAGCAGCTGTATTACACCCCTTCACTGATAACCCACTAAAACCTTTTTAAAACAGAAAGTCACAGAAACAAACACATTTAGCACAGATCCTGTTTCAGGTTAGAAAACAGAAAAAATATTTAAAAAGTCTGAAAATGTCTTGAATTGAAGTCATAAATGTGAATCCACCCGTTGACTCCAACATAAAAATAACCCCACCGTCACAGCCCGATCAATGTCACCTTCTGAGGCTTAAATCAGTGTCAGGATTTTAGTGGCTCCATGAATATTCAATGATACAGAAACAATACACAGTACAGAGTACAAAAACACATTTTCTTCATGTTTTTTCACCTGCCCACCTGAAACCATTCAACACCTGTTAAACAGCATCAATATTACAAATGATGTTAATGTTCCAACATAAACAAACAAACAAACATTTTGATGAGAATCACTGAAATTCATTTTTAATAACTGTGGCCAAGACATGATGACAAGTATATGCTGTAAATCCAAAAAGCAGAAGAGAACAGCAGCAGTTTCCTCTGGTCCAAAAACAAATCCATGAAGAGATTTGACTGTTTTCTAACCGCTCTGAGCTTTACAAAGCAAATGTCTCCTCCTGCTGGCTGATGAAGGCACGACATCAATTATAACCTGATTACTGACAGACAGACAGTCAGATAAGATCATCTCAGGTCATTTGCAGGAGCAGGTGTGTTTAGAAGGATACGTAATGTGTACTGAGATCATGTTTTTATACAACACAACTGTCACACACTAGTTTACACACATCACAGTGAAAGAGATGGTATTTAAACACTGATGGATAAAGTTCAGGATGCAGTTTTTAGTCTCAATCAACAAAATCTGATTTTTCTGGTTTCAAAACACAAATTTTCACTTTCAGTCTTGTCCATCACTAAAGAGACTCTGTTTAACACGTTGTTAGAAACAGTTACAGTTAAATATGAGAACCACAAACTGATCAAAGGCAGTTTTTCTGTTTCTGCATGAAAAGGTTCTTTATTCAAGAGAGTGAACTGTGATTGAAGGAATTCATTTCTTCAACTGACAGAAACCATAGAAGAAGAGGGAGAGCCTCAGATCAACAGAAGGTGGAGCTAATTCTCCAGTCAGTGTCATCAAAGGACGACCAAGAAGTCCAGGTCCAGGTTGGAGGTTCAGGTCCAGGTTGAAGGTTCAGGTCCAGGCTGAAGGTTCAGGTCCAGGCTGAAGGTTCAGGTCCAGGCTGAAGGTTCAGGTCCAGGCTGAAGGTTCAGGTCCAGGTTGAAGGTTCAGGTCCAGGCTGAAGGTTCAGGTCCAGGTTGAAGGTTCAGGTCCAGGTGGAGGAGGTGTGAGAGTGAGGAGCAGAAGGAGTGGAGGAGTCTCAGTGTGTCTGCAGAGACTGTGTAGAAGGACAGAGCAGCAGCAGAGCAGTCCACATACACTGATGATACTCTGTCACATCCACAGGAACACACAGGGAGGATGCTGGACTTGACATTGTGTCTGACAGTGGAGCTGATCTCAGAGCAGTTCACACTGCAGCACTGACAGTCATCTCCACTTGTTGGGATTCCTCTGTCAGTCACTGCTGGATGAAGCTCTCCTCTCCACTCGACCTCCCAGTAACATGGCCCAGTCAGAGCCTCTCCACACACAAGCTGCTGCTGCTGCTGCTTCAACCTCTCTGGATCATCAGGACACAGCTGATCGGCTCTCGACCAATCACCTTTCAGACTTCCTCCATCTGATGAGAGAAGAAGACAGACAACAGAAGTCATCAGTCAGAGTTCACAGAGACTCCTTCATCAGCTGGCAGTCAGTGATGCAGCACATCCAGTATAAAGAGCAGCAGGGACTTCAGTCCTGTTCAGACCACAAGTGGAGCGGCTGTGTAGCGTAGCCAGCTTCCTCTCAGCTCTCATGTTAATGTGTTGGAGTGAACACGCTGAGCTGGAAGCTCTCACACCTGCAGAGACTTTGGCCATCAAGTCTGTTCACTCTGCACATTTCACTCAAGCACACAGTGGAAATAAAGTGCAGAGAGTCCCTGAACGCATCATGACTGCAGAGACAGTTCAGTGATGGATTTACTGTTGTTACCTGTGAACTGCTGCTAAAGTTAAAAGCAGCAGTTTGTGACTTTATTTGCCTTTTGGGAGGCTTCTATCAAAGATATCTGCACAAAGCTCACAGAGCAGACTGAACATCAGCTCTCTCATCATTAAAGTCTGTTTCATTTCTCCTCCACTTGTGACCAAAGTGAAGTCACAGTGTGCGGTCACAGCCTGGAGTACTCTTCTTCATCACTGCAACAAGGTGAGAATTAAACCACTGGAGGTCAGAAAAAAGATCTTCAGCAGGTGATAAGTTGACATGAACTGATCAGTTGTTTAGTGCTGAAATGAGAGAACAAACAGTCTGAGATCAGATTTGATGGTTGGACAGTTTGATGAAGGAGGACCTCTGTCTCTGTACATCTTGGGATGCTGTCAGCTGGAATCCAGCTTTATTTGCTGGAGACGTGAACACAACAACAACAGACGTCTTCACATCAACTCAAACACATGATCACAACGAGCTTCTGGCTCATCTGATTGGCTGACTGTTCTCTCTCTCTCTGTCTTTCTGTCCAATCCTGAAGCCCGTCACCATCCTCCTCTCACAGCTTCACTGAGGAAAGCAGCTGCTGAGAAGGTTGGAGGTTTACAGGAAATACTGGATCTGTGCTTTGATACTAACTGAGTTTAGTAAAACACTGCTGAGACCAGCATGGACTGACTCCAACCCTCTACTGACCTCAGAGTAAGCAGTCCATAGTCTGGACTCTTCATCATATCACACAGAGGCTTCACTGCTGATTCAGGCAGGTTGTTCCAGCTCAGGTCCAGCTCTGTCAGATGGGAGGGGTTGGACTTCAGAGCTGAGGCCAGAGAAGCACAGCTGATCTCTGACAAACTGCAGCAACTCAACCTGAATAAAGAATAAATGATGAAGATTAAAATCCATTTCTAATCCAATCAGATGTGTTCAGGTTGTAAATGTGGAGCTCAACATTACTCTGTCCTCATCAATGAGCTTCTCCCTAAAATGAGCAGAGTGACTTTGTCATTGTGTTATTGTGGATCATCATAATGTCAGCCTTCTACAGACATCATCCAGATGTCAGCACAACATTCATACACCTATTCATGTCAACACACATCAATAACATGCTGCTGATCTCAGTCAAGTCTGGAATTACAGCACAACAAATATGTTGATCCTTTAAACAGCTGCATCTGGAAACATGCTTTCATCTGTGTGTGTGTGTGTGTGTGTGTGTGTGTGTGTGTGTGTGTGTGTGTGTGAAGGATCAATATCAATCATCAGTCATTATTTGTGAAAACACACTGAAATCAACACAAAGCAAAGAAATATTTCTGCTTCATCAAGTAAACTTGATCCATTTCAAACAAATATTACTTCAGAGGATCTTCTGTATCCAGATGTGACCATTTAGCAAAAATCACAAACATTCATTGACTTCAACAACTAACAGTGGACATTTTCTACACTTTCTTTAACAAGCACAAATCTTTGTGACTGCAGACTAAATTTACTTCAACAAACATGAAAACATGAACAAAAGCTCATTTACAACTTTACTGATGTTATGGAAAAACACAAATTAGCTTCACTTGTTAAAAAGACGTGAGATTTACAACAGTAACAGAGAGTCAGTGAACTCACCTCAGAGTCTTCAGTCTACAGTCTGGACTCTCCAGAAAACCACAAAGCAGCTTCACTCCTGAATCCTGCAGCTCGTTGTCTCTCAGGTCCAGCTGTGTCAGATGGGAGGGGTTGGACTTCAGAGCTGAGGCCAGAGAAGCACAGCTGATCTCTGACAAACTGCAGTGACTCAACCTGAATAAAGAATAAATGATGAAGATTAAAATCCATTTCTAATCCAATCAGATGTGTTCAGGCTGTAAATGTGGAGCTCAACATTACTGTTGAGTTGAGCTGCAGGCCACGCCCCTCTCTGCTTGAGTCCATCAGGTGTGGGCGTGTCTCCCAGCCTGAAGGCAGCTGATTGGGTGCAGCAGGTGGAGAGGATCTGGTAATCAGGGGGTTTGGAGGCATTCACTCACAGCACAGTGAGGAGCGAGCAGTGTGTGAGGGAAATGGTTGGAGAGTGTGGACTTGGAAGAAGGAGACTGCAGGAATAAAACTTGGTTCAAAGAAGGAAGAAGGAGCCGCTGAGCTCTCAGTTACGTCCTGTGTCTTTGCAGCGTGCATCGGGTCGAGAGCTGTGGACTCATCGTGTGCTTCAATTCAGGTTCAAACGTAGCGCATGTTTGGGCTCATCATCTGCTCCCTGTGCTAACTGTTGGAGACATCTTTCACTGTTACACTCTGGCTCGTTCATCAGGGTCGCAGCAAGCTGCTCGTGTGGTTACCAGTTACATTACTGGTTATCACTCTGCGCTCCTTACTGCGGATATGTGCTGTGTGTGTTTGTGTCAGTGTGTGTGAGTGTGTTTCAGGGCAGGCTGTGAGGAAGATGAGCAGTCTCATGGATGCATACACATGTGTAGGTGTGTCAGCTTGTCTTGCAGTATGTTACAGTGACTGAGTGACCTCTGTGTGTGCTCGTTGAGCCACTTGTTGGTGCGCTGCTAAAAGTCCTTGTCAAAGTGTTTTGTGTTCTTGCTTTCTCTGTGCTGGCTTGTTTTTCTGATTGTGTGTCTGCATCAAGACGAACAACAAAAATCTGATCACAAAGAAAAGTGACACATTTAATATGATGTGGGCTGAAAGTTCAGTTCATAAGTGGTGTATTTTTGAAAAGACTGGAGCTAAAAGTCATTTGATAAACATGATTTGTGTGTATTTACAGGAGTGAAGAGCTGCTAAAGTTTGTCCGCTTCAAATCATTATTGAACTGCTTTAAAATGCATTTCATTTACTTTGGGTGCTTTAAATATGGATGTTTTCTACTTATTCTGCAGACGAATTTCTAGTAGTTTGAAAATGTTGGATTTTGGGTTATGTTGATGGATTTTGGTTTCTTGGGTTACATTTTTCTTGACCTTCTGTTTGTGTTTGTATTTTAAGGTTTTTCACCTGTTATTGGCCTTGACAACTTTCAAAATGAAAGAAAGAAAGAAAGAAAGAAAGAAAGAAAGAAAGAAAGAAAGAAAGCTGAATCTTGGTCACTGAGTGAATTCCAGTCCAATCTTCTGAAGCAAGCCGCCTTTTCACCATTACTCTGTCCTCATCAATCATCAGTCTGAGAGAAATGCTGTTTAATAATCTGAGAAATTAACTCCCTGGATTCAATCTCAGGTTACAGTCTTGGTGTTGTCCTAAACTCAGATGGAAGCTTCGAGTCTCACATCAACAAGGTGAAGAAAACTTCATTTTCCACCGTAGAAACAGCTAAAGTTCGACCATTTAGAAAGCAGAACGAGGCTGAAAAACTGATTCCTGCCTTTATTTCAAGCTGACTCCATTACTGTGACTCATTATTTAGCAGCCTCCCTAAAAAGCACTGAGAGACTTCAGCTCATTCAAAACTCTGCAGCTCCACTATGAACCAGAACCAGGAGCAGAGAGCTCATTAGTCCAGTTTCAGCTGCTCTGCACTGACTTCCTGCAACATTCAGGACTGCTCTGAAGGTCCTCTTCCTCCTCCTCTTCCTCCTCCTCCTCCTCCTCCTCGTACACAAAGCCCTTCATGGACTGGGACCGAGCTACATGGCTAACTCCCTCCTTTATTATTGGTCTTCATCAACACTGTGATCATCTGCTGCTGCTTTATTGGAGCTTTCCAGCAGCTCAGAGAAAGTTGGGGATGCAGCCTTTGTCCATGAAGCTCCAAAGCTCTGGAACAAACCACCTACAGACATCAGAGAAGCTGCTCACTCAACATTTTGCAAAGAAAGCTAAAAACTGATCTCTTCACTTCAGCATTTCACTCACCAGCTGTTGGTTCCTGATTCAGCTCTGAAGCTTTTCTGCTTTGCCTCATGCTTGTGCTCTGCTGCACTTCTTTTTAAAGCTTTTCAGCCTTCATCCTCATTTTTTCATCCTCATTCTCCTCAATGTTGACCTGTATTTTCTTATTTTATTCTGTGCTTTGATGTCTTTATTCTATTTCCATCCTATTTCTCAGTATAAAGTGGCTTTGATTCTCCATCCACTGTTATGTAAAGCACTCACTTGGTACATGTGATTTCTTTCTTTGAAAACACTTTGAGCTGCAATTCCTGTTTGAAAGCTGCTGTACAAATAAAGTTTATCATTATGATGATGATCATCAACAAGCTTCTCCCTAAAATGAGCAGAGTGACTTTGTCATTGTGTTATTGTGGATCATCATAATGTCAGCCTTCTACAGACATCATCCAGATGTCAGCACAACATTCATACACCTATTCATGTCAACACACATCAATAACATGCTGCTGATCTCAGTCAAGTCTGGAATTACAGCACAACAAATATATTGATCCTTTAAACAGCTGCATCTGGAAACATGCTTTCATCTGTGTGTGTGTGTGTGTGTGTGTGTGTGTGTGTGTGTGTGTGTTGTGAAGGATCAATATCAATCATCAGTCATTATTTGTGCAAACACACTGAAATCAACACAAAGCAAAGAAATATTTCTGCTTCATCAAGTAAACTTGATCCATTTCAAACAAATATTACTTCAGAGGATCTTCTGTATCCAGATGTGACCATTTAGCAAAAATCACAAACATTCATTGACTTCAACAACTAACAGTGGACATTTTCTACACTTTCTTTAACAAGCACAAATCTTTGTGACTGCAGACTAAATTTACTTCAACAAACATGAAAACATGAACAAAAGCTCATTTACAACTTTACTGATGTTATGGAAAAACACAAATTAGCTTCACTTGTTAAAAAGACATGTGAGATTTACAACAGTAACAGAGAGTCAGTGAACTCACCTCAGAGTCTTCAGTCTGCAGTCTGGACTCTCCAGAAAACCACAAAGCAGCTTCACTCCTGAATCCTGCAGGTTGAAGTTGTTGCTCAGGTCCAGCTCTGTCAGATGGGAGGGGTTGGACTTCAGAGCTGAGGCCAGAGAAGCACAGCTGATCTCTGACAACCAGCAGCCCCTCAACCTGAATGAAGAATAAATGATGAAGATTAAAATCCATTTCTAATCCAATCAGATGTGTTCAGCAGTGACGTGCAGTCAGGGGACCTGTCATCATGGAAATATAAAATTAAAAAATAAATTAAATGGTTTTATTTATTCAGTGATTTGTAGCCTACTTTAAAGTTCTTTTCCATTTAACTTCAACATTTTTAGATATTTTTTTCCAAATCGTTGATTCACATTTACCGTTCAAATACTAAGAAGAGACGAGCGGTGAGGCAGCAGCCCGATGAGCCTCGCCAAGGATTGCACAATGACTAACTGTGCTGGCATGCTATGCGGTGAGACCGTATCGCTGTCTCTGCATGTCGCTATTAAAATGTCCGAACACTTTTACCATATAAACTCAATTTCTATAGTTTAGCTGGTGTAGATAATGCACAGTGTTTATTTTTTTAATCAACAGCTGTGTGTGTTTAACGTATTCTTGTGCTGAGCGATCAGAAAACTGCTGCAAAGAGGCACTAGGTGAGGCACGCAGTTCTCCTGCCTCATGGCAGGGGGCGCTGGTGATGGCAGGGATTCTTCTTACGACTCCTCGGCTGTAGAATAGTAGAATTAGTGATGGCAAGCAACGGTAAACAGTTAGCAAGTGTAGCCATCGAGTTATTTTTAGCCCTTGGCCTTATTTAAGATTATATTTCCAAACTGAAAGTAAACCAAAAGTACAGAGAAGAGGAGTTAAACATAAGAATCTAATTAAAATTAGAACAACCTCTGCAATAGTACAACAAGATAGGAGAATTAAATGTGGACTCCTTAACATCAGATCTTTGTCCTCTAAAGCTGTTCTAGTAAATGAGTTAATATCAGACCATAATGTTGATTTATTTTGTCTGACTGAAACCTGGCTGTGTCCTGAAGAGTATGTGAGCCTGAATGAAGCTACTCCTCCGAGCCATATTAATACTCACATTCCTCGAGGCAGCGGCAGAGGAGGTGGAGTTGCAGCCATTTTTGACTCAAGCCTTTTGATCAACCCTAAACCTAAACTCGACTACAACTCATTTGAAAGCCTTGTTCTCACTCTTTCTCATGAGAAATGGAAAACAGTGCAGCCACTTTTATTTGTTGTAGTATACCGCTCTCCTGGTCCTTACTCCGAATTTATAGCTGAGTTCTCGGAGTTTCTATCAGGCTTAGTTCTTGAAGCAGATAAAGTAATTATTGTAGGTGACTTTAATGTCTCCTCCTTGAACTGCCACCTTATCGTGGTGGAGGAGTTTGAGTACCCGAATGATCCTAGAGGCTATGTTGTCCGGGGCTTAATGCCCCTGGTAGGGTCTCCCAAGGCAAACAGGTTCTAGGTGACGGGTCAGACTAAGAGCAGTTCAAGAAGCCCCTTATGAAAGAAATTAAAGCAAGGAAGCGTACGTCGCCCGGATTGGCGTCACCGGGGCCCCGCCCTGGAGCCAGGCCTGGGGTTGGGGCTCGCAGGCGAGCGCCTGGTGGCCGGGTCTTTGCCCACGGGACCCGGCCGGGCACAGCCCGAAGGAGCGACGTGGGCCCGCCTTCCCGTAGGCCCACCACCCGCAGGAAGGATCAGAAGGGGCCGGTGCTATGTGGAATGGGTAGCAGTCGTGGGCGGGGGCCCCGACGACCCAAATCCTGGACAACGACTCTGGCTATGGGGACATGGAATGTCACCTCACTGTGGGGGAAAGAGCCTGAGCTAGTGCGGGAGGTTGAGCGGTACCGGCTAGAGATAGTCGGGCTCACCTCCACGCACAGTCTGGGCTCGGGAACCCAACTCCTTGAGAGAGGCTGGACTCTCTTCTACTCTGGAGTTGCCCGCGGTGAGAGGCGGCGAGCTGGTGTGGGCTTGCTTATAGCCCCCCAGCTCAGCCGCCATGTGTTGGAGTTCTCCCCGCTGAGCGAGAGGGTCGCTTCCCTGCGCCTTCGGGTTGGGGATAGGTCTCTCACTATTGTTTCGGCCTACGGGCCGAACAGTAGCGTAGAGTACCCGGCCTTCTTGGAGTCCCTGGGAGGGGTACTGGAAAGTGCTCCAACCGGGGACTCCATTGTTCTGCTGGGAGACTTCAATGCTCACGTGGGCAGCGACAGTGACACCTGGAGGGGAGTGATTGGGAGGAACGGCCTCCCCGATCTGAACCCGAGTGGTGTTCTGTTATTGGATTTCTGTGCTAGTCACAGTTTGTCCATAACGAACACCATGTTCGAGCATAAGGGTGTCCATCAGTGCACGTGGCACCAGGACACCCTAGGCCGGAGGTCAATGATCGACTTTGTAGTCGTATCATCTGACCTTCGGCGGTATGTCTTGGACACTCGGGTAAAGAGAGGGGCTGAGCTGTCAACTGATCACCACCTGGTGGTGAGTTGGATTCGCTGGCAGGGGAAGAAGCGGGACAGACTTGGCAGACCCAAACGTACCGTGAGGGTCTGTTGGGAACGTCTGGCGGAACCCGCTGTCAGGGAAGTTTTCAACTCCCACCTCCGGGAGAGCTTCAACCAGATCCCGAGGGAGGTTGGAGACATTGAGTCCGAATGGACCATGTTCTCCACTTCCATTGTTGATGCAGCCGTCCATAGCTGTGGCCGTAAAGTCGGCGGTGCCTGTCGTGGCGGCAACCCCCGAACCCGGTGGTGGACACCGGAAGTAAGGGATGCCGTCAAGCTGAAGAAGGAGTCCTATCGGGCCTGGTTGGCTCATAGGACTCCTGAGGCAGCTGATGGGTACCGGCAGACCAAGCGTGCGGCAGCTCGGGCGGTTGTAGAAGCAAAAACTCGGGTCTGGGAGGAGTTCGGGGAGGCCATGGAGGAGGACTACCGGTTGGCCTCGAGGAAATTCTGGCAAACCGTTCGGCGCCTCAGGAGGGGGAAGCAGCTTTCTGTCAACACTGTTTACAGTGGAGGTGGGGAGCTGTTGACCTCGACTGGGGATATTGTCGGGCGGTGGAAGGAATACTTCGAGGATCTCCTCAATCCCTCTGTCATGTCTTCCGTAGAGGAAGCAGAGACTGGGGACTTGGAGGTCGATTCATTCATCACCGGGGCTGAAGTCACTGAGGCAGTTCGCAAGCTCCTCGGTGGCAAAGCGCCGGGGGTGGATGAGATCCGCCCTGAGTACCTCAAGTCTCTGGATGTTGTAGGACTGTCTTGGTTGACACGCCTCTGCAGCATCGCGTGGCAGACGGGGACAGTGCCTCTGGACTGGCAGACTGGGGTGGTGGTCCCTCTTTTTAAAAAGGGGGACCGGAGGGTGTGTTCCAACTATCGGGGGATCACACTCCTCAGCCTCCCTGGTAAAGTCTATTCCAGGGTACTGGAGAGGAGAATCCGGCCGATAGTCGAACCCCGGATTCAAGAGGAACAATGCGGTTTTCGTCCTGGCCGTGGAACACTGGACCAGCTCTATACCCTCCACAGGGTGCTTGAGGGTTCATGGGAGTTTGCCCAAACAGTCCACATGTGCTTCGTGGACTTGGAGAAGGCATTCGACCGTGTCCCTCGCGTCATTCTGTGGGAGGTGCTCCAGGAGTATGGGGTTGGAGGCCCTCTGTTGAGGGCTGTACAGTCCCTGTACAACCGGAGCAGGAGCTTGGTCCGCATTGCCGGCAGTAAGTCGGACCTGTTCCCAGTGCATGTTGGACTCCGGCAGGGCTGCCCTATGTCACCGGTTCTGTTCATCATTTTTATGGACAGGATTTCTAGGCGCAGCCAGGGGCCGGAGGGGGTTCGGCTCGGGGGCCGGCAGATTTCGTCTCTGCTTTTCGCGGATGATGTTGTCTTGTTGGCTTCCTCGAGCCAGGACCTTCAGCATGCGCTGGGGCGGTTCGCAGCCGAGTGTGAAGCAGCTGGGATGAGAGTTAGCACCTCCAAGTCCGAGGCCATGGTTCTCGACCGGAAAAAGGTGGCTTGCTCCCTTCAGGTTGGAGGAGAGTTCCTGCCTCAAGTGGAGGAGTTTAAGTATCTTGGGATCCTGTTCACGAGTGAGGGAAGGATGGAACGTGAGATTGACAGGCGAATCGGTGCAGCGGCTGCAGTAATGCGGTCGCTGTATTGGTCTGTCGTGGTAAAGAAGGAGCTGAGCCGAAAGGCGAAGCTCTCGATTTACCGGTCAATCTACGTTCCTACCCTCACCTATGGTCATGAACTTTGGGTCATGACCGAAAGAACGAGGTCCCGGATACAAGCGGCTGAAATGAGTTTCCTCCGCAGGGTGGCGGAGCGCTCCCTTAGAGATAGGGTGAGGAGCTCTGTCACCCGGGAGGAGCTCAGAGTAGAGTCGCTGCTCCTCCGCATCGAGAGGAGTCAGCTGAGGTGGCTCGGGCATCTCTATCGGATGCCCCCTGGACGCCTCCCTAGGGAGGTGTTCCAGGCATGTCCCACCGGGAGGAGGCCCCGGGGAAGACCCAGGACACGCTGGGGTGACTACGTCACTCGGCTGGCCTGGGAACGCCTCGGGATCCCCCCGGAAGAGTTGGAGGAAGTGTCCGGGGAGAGGGAAGTCTGGGCGTCCCTGCTCAGACTGCTCCCCCCGCAACCCGGCCCCGGATAAGCGGAAGATAATGGATGGATGGATGGATGGACTTTAATGTACATGTCGACGTTGATAATGACAGCCTTAGCACTGCGTTTATCTCAGTATTAGACTCAGTTGGCTTCCGCCAGAATGTACATGAACCGACTCACTGTTTTAACCACACCCTCGACCTTGTTCTGACATATGGCATTGAAATCGAAGACTTAATAGTCTCCTCACAGAATCCTCTTTTATCAGACCATCATTTAATAACTTTCGAATTCATATTGCCAGACTACCAGCCAGTAGGCAAAAATTCTTATACCAGACTCCTGTCTGATAGTGCTGTAGCTAAATTTAAGGATATGATCCCATCAGTATTTAATTCAATGCCATGTCTCAATACAACAGAGGAGTCTTATGCTAACGTTAGTCCCTCCCAGATTGACTTCCTGGTTGATAGTGCTACAGGATCGTTGCGTATGACACTTGACTCTGTTGCTCCCCTAAAAAAGAAGAAAATTAAACATAGGAGGTTAGCTCCATAGTATACTCCTCAAACCCGCAAATTAAAGCAAACTTCACGGAAAATAGAAAGGAAATGGCGTTCTACCAATTTGGAAGAATTTCGGTCCGCCTGGCAAGACAGTCTTAAAATATACAGGAAAGCCCTCCGCAGTGCCAGGGCAGCCTATTACTCTGCACTAATAGAGGAAAATAAGAACAATCCCAGGTTTCTCTTCAGCACTGTAGCCAGGCTGACAGAGAGCCATAATTCTTGTGAACCATGTATTCCTTTAGCTCTGAACAGTAATGACTTCATGAGCTTCTTTAATGATAAAATTCTAACTATTAGAGACAGAATTCATCGCCGTTAACAGGTACTGTTTTGTCTTCAAACGCAGAAATCGTAGAAACTGTTACTCAGTCTGTCGCAGTTTTAGACTGTTTTACTCCTGTTGACCTTCACCAACTAATTTCAATAATTTCATCATCAAAATCATCTACCTGTATTTTAGATCCTATCCCGACTAAGCTGTTTAAAGAAGTATTACCTCTAATTGACTCTTCAGTTTTAGACATGATCAATCTCTCTTTATCAACAGGCTACGTACCACAGTCCTTTAAAGTAGCTGTGATAAAACCGCTACTGAAAAAGCCTACTCTTGATCCAGGGGTTTTAGCCAACTATAGACCGATATCCAACCTTCCCTTTCTCTCAAAAACTCTTGAGAAAGCAGTTGCCAATCAGCTGTGCGACTTTCTAAACAATAATAGTTTATTCGAGGATTTCCAGTCAGGATTTAGAGTGCATCATAGCACAGAGACAGCACTGGTTAAAGTTACAAATGACCTTCTAATTGCATCTGATAAAGGATTTGTCTCTGTACTAGTCTTACTGGATCTTAGTGCTGCATTTGACACCATTGACCATGGCATCCTATTGCAGACACTGGAACATTTCATTGGCATTAAGGGAACTGCGCTAAGCTGGTTTAAATCCTACTTGTCAGATCGCTCTCAGTTTGTACGCGTTAATGACGACTCCTCTGTGCTCACTAAAGTCAGCTATGGAGTTCCGCAGGGTTCTGTGCTTGGACCAATTCTATTCACCTTATATATGCTTCCTTTAGGTAAGATTATCAGGAAGCACTCAATAAATTTTCATTGCTATGCAGATGATACCCAGCTATATTTATCAATGAAACCGGAAGAAACCAGTCAGTTAACTAGACTACAAGCATGTCTTCATGACATAAAGACCTGGATGACCTGCAATTTTCTGATGCTAAACTCGGACAAAATTGAAGTTATAGTAGTAGGCCCTAAACATCTTAGAAGGTCACTTTCTGATGACATAGCAGTTATGGATGGCATTGCGCTGGCCTCCAGCACCACTGTAAAGAATCTGGGAGTTATCTTTGACCAAGACATGTCCTTTCACTCCCATGTAAAACAAATTTCAAGGACTGCCTTTTTTCACCTACGTAATATCGCAAAAATCAGGCATATTTTGTCTCAAAATGATGCAGAAAAACTAGTCCATGCATTCGTAACTTCCAGGCTGGATTATTGCAATTCTTTACTATCAGGCTGCCCAAATTCGCTGCTGAATATTCTCCAGTTGCTCCAGAACGCTGCAGCACGTGTTCTGACAAAAACCAGGAAGCGAGATCATATTTCTCCAATACTCGCCGCTCTGCACTGGCTCCCTGTAAAGTTTAGAATAGAGTTTAAAATTCTCCTCCTTACTTACAAAGCCATAAAAGGCCAGGCACCTTCTTATCTTAAAGAGCTCATAGTACCTTATTGCCCTACTCGAACACTGCGTTCCCAGAATGCATTTCTACTTATGGTTCCTAAAGTCTCCAAAAGCAGAACAGGAGTCAGAGCATTTAGCTATCAAGCTCCTCTCCTGTGGAACCATCTTCCAGTCTTTGTCCGGGAGGCAGACACTGTCTCTACATTTAAGAGTAGGCTTAAAACTTTCCTTTTTGATAAAGCTTATAGTTAGGGCTGGCTCAGGCTGGTCCTGGACCAGCCCCTAGTTATGCTGCTATAGGATTAGACTGTTGGGGGACATCCAAAGATACACCGAGCTCCTCCGTCCTTCTGTCCCTCTCCATCCGCACGCTCTCATGTCCTACCACGGCGTGTTACTAACTTAGCTCCTTCCCCGGAGTCTCTGTGCTTTGTCGTCTTGCAGGTTCCCATGGACAGTGTCTGAATCTGGATTGTGGATTTCAGCTGCGTCTCCTGCCTTGGCCCTGCCTGACATCCACTGCAACTGCTACTGCTGTTATTACATCCACTGTCACTGTTACTGTGACTGCATGTCTGTCTCTCTGTCTCTGTCTCTGTCTCTCTCTCTCTCTCTCTCTGACTGCTTTTCTGTCTGTCTGTCTGTCTGTCTGTCTGTCTGTCTGTCTGTCTGTCTGTCTGTCTGTCTCTTACTCTTCCTCTCTCACCCAACCGGTCGAGGCAGATGGCCGCCCACCCAGAGTCTGGTTCTGCTCGAGGTTTCTGCCTGTTAAGAGGAAGTTTTTCCTCGCCACTGTCGCCAAGTGCTTGCTCATGGGGGAATTGTTGGTTTCTTTGTAGATAAAAGAGCTTGGTCTGTACCAGCTCTATATGGAAAGTGTCCTGAGACAACTTCTGTTGTGATTTGGCGCTATACAAATAAAATTGAATTGAACTGAATTTTCTACACTGGACTTTCAGTCGAAGCAGGAGATCATAATTAAAGGAGGACCGACACCGGAGCTAAAAGGTTTGCTTCAGACTACGGGACAGAAGACCTGCTCTTTTCAGACAGGCTGCAACACACAGAAAGGCTGGTGGCTGATGATCACCATCTTACCTTTACTTGGCAAAGGTAAGATGGTGATCATGTTTTTTCTTACGATCTTTTTTCTATGCTACAGTTTGCATATGGAAAGAATGCTGAGTTGAGCTAGTTGGACAGCAGCAGCTCCCACGCTGGACTGAGAACATGACAGATGATTTCTGGACAATTTCCAGTGGACAATACGAAATCAAGAAGACTTTAGGACAGAAATCATCATTTCCGTCAATATAAAAACTCATGGACTCGTCTCCATCAACACACAGCTGACTGACTGTGAGCTTCATCCTCAATCATCTCTAGAACTGGATCAAATGTGCACTGAGCAAAGTCAGACCATCTTCTCTTCACCTTCAGTGGAACCTGGTGCCTTCTTCTACAAATCTAGACTTTTCTTATTGATGCTCCTGTTTACTGAGGAGTCAGAACACAAAGTGACATCATTTTGTGACTGAAGCATCATCACATGTTGAAGTGTCACCTGTCGCTGGAGACAGATCAGACACGACGCTTCAAACACCTGCATGAGGAAATACGCTGTGTGTGTGTGTGTGTGTGTGCGTGTGTGTGTGTGTGTGTGTGTGTGTGTGTGGCTCCAGGCCATGACAAACAAAGGGAAAGGACAATAACAGGCTGGCAAGTCCATGTTTTATTATAACCCAAACAATAAGCAAGCTTGCAGAGCAAAGAGAACTAAAGCACAACCAAACCACGAAGGTGCAGATGGGGTCAGGATCTGAGAGAGAGAGACAGACGAGAACCTGGGTGTCACCGGTCTGGTCCAACACCCAAGTTTATAGCTCTGCGTTGTGTTGTGGGTGGAAGGAAGGAGACGAAGACGACTTCTGCCTTGCTGAATGGGGAGAATTTATTTTCTGTGCAAAACAAATGCAAAATATCAGCAGAGCAGCTTCTGGTAACTGGTCTTTGACAGCCAACCTTTAAAACACAAGGGAACAAAACACCAACCTGCGTGAAAAACCGCCGCAATGCTCCTTTAGCTTAACTTGAGCTCGCTAACTTAGCATGCCATGGAAAAGTGCTGCACTGATAAAATGAATAAATAAATACGAACTTCAAAATAAATGTACAAGCAGCCAGTAACGTGTGTGACCTGTACCAAGTAAAATCTGTGACCCTCTTTAGCATTTTCGCTCTTTTGACACTTCATAGACACAAACAGCGTAATGCCTACCTCTCCTCACAGCGTCCGAAAACGACTGAGGAGGGTAGCGTGAATTTGCAGGACGTGACGTCGAAAGGTTGAAGGTCACACAGTAAAATACATCATGTCAAAATAAAAGCTCCCCACAATAAAAATACAGAAACAAGAAGAAGCACACACACAAAAAACCCAACAAAGTATGAACAAAACGTAATTTGGTGAAATATATCTTATTATGATTTTATATCCTGTGGGGCACTGAGCCCAGGTGCTCCCAATAACCACAGTCAGGTCCTCCTGGTCGCCACTGCGATCAGCTCCCACCTCAGAGACAGCACAGTCAGTCACAGCACAGACACACAGGAGCCGTCACACCTCCGGGCGCCGCCTGGCGGCAGCCTGTTACAGCAGCTCTCCAGACTCTTGGGAGTTTTTCTTATCTTTCTCTGTTTTCTTGTGTGTCTTTTTTATTCATTTTAGGTCTACGTGTTTGTAAATGTCTGGCGCATCAGAGACATTAAACACGGTAACTCTGGCGCCACTTCTCGATCACTTTTACAACCCGAGCAACTTTCTCTGCGTCTGTGGGTCCGTGAGAGTCAATGGCTCCCATTGCTGACAGTAGGGATCAGCTGCTGCGTAACACAGCTGTGCGGCCGGGGGAGCGACCTGATGTCCCCGCGAGTTAAGGAGGAGGACGTGGGGGTGCCGTGCTGGGACCAAACGTCGCGACAGGAGGAGAGCTTATGTCGTGGAATGTGAAGGCCAAATGAACGATCCACAACAGGCCAGAAATAGTCAAATTCAGCTGTCTGAGAAAAAGTGCTCAAAAAGGATCTGCAGGAGTCAGAGTCCGAGAAGCAAACTTTATTGCCGCGACAACAAAGGAGAACTCCCCCAGAAACACACAAGGTGTAACTCTGAAGAAGCTCTGACTTACAAAGGTCGCCCCCGCCCCTGGGGCATCTTTTCTTTTTTCTAGGCTCTTCTATTTTTTTACACCATTAGGTACTTTTTGGCTGCTGTCTCCTCTCTTCTCCTCTCTATTCCTCTAATTTTACACCATTAGTTTTGACTTTTCATGGGCTCTGTTTTTTTAAAAATAACATAAAATTACAGTTTATTATCGTGAGCATAAGGACATGTCACATAGAGAATGTATTAAAATATAGCAAAGTATATTAAATCATCCCAAACCATTATTCGTTAAAGCACAGTAAATCATAGTTATGATTATAAGACCGTTCAGTTCTTTCATGATTATAACAAATATCAAACATGGATTAAATACAGTAAGGTTATGTAAGGACACGCAGGGTTATATCAGGTCACAATCATCCTGGTCTGAAACTAGTCAGAACCGGCTAGAACCACTGTAGGAACACCTGCGAGGCCATGGAAAGCCCCAAAGATTTATGACACAGGTGCCCTGCCCTCACAATGTTGGCTGCACGGTGTCATTGTTGCACATCATCATCACTGCACAGCAACCTCTCTGCTTATCTTTGCACCATGTCGTCTTGACCTTTTATGTGCGCCTTCTTTACTCAAGCAAGCAAGCAATCAATTTCTACCATCATATCAAGCTCCACAGAGCTGCTACTGCCGACTACCATTAGTTACAGTGTTATACTTGATTCTTCACATGTTGGTTAGAAAAAATTATACTACACTTACAGACCGACTCTCCCGTCCGTCATCATGGGGAACGTAAGATCTCTCCCCAACAACATAGACGAGCTGGCAGCGCTGACGCGACATGAACAGGAATACCAGCGGTGCAGTTTGCTGCTGTTCACAGAGACTTGGCTGGGAACGCAGCACACAGACGCGACTGTGGCGCTGGATGGATTTTCACTCGTTCGAGCCGACCGGACAGAGAAGAGCGGTAAGAGGAAAGGAGGAGGGCTGGCAGTGTTTGTGAAGGATAGATGGTGTAACTCCAGGCACATCACTATCAAAGAGCAGCACTGCTGCCCGGACATTGAGCTGTTGGCTGTTAGTCTGAGGCCATATTATCTGCCGCGGGAGTTCTCACACGCCATAGTGGTGGCTGTGTTTATTCCTCCATCTGCTAACGCCGATGCAGCCCGTGACGTCATCAACAGCGTGGTCAGCAGGCTGCAGACTCAGAAACCACAGGCCCTCTTACTGATCTCTGGGGATTTGAATCATGCCTCTCTGTCCTCCACTCTGCCCAAATTCATCCAGTATGTCACATGTGCCACCAGAGACAATAAAACACTGGACTTATTCTATGCCAACACCAAGGAGGCATACCAATCATCACCCCTCCCTCCTCTGGGAAGAGCTGATCACAACCTGCTTCATCTCCTGTCTGTCTACAAGCCCCTTGTCAACAGGCAACCAGCTGTGTCCCGCACAGTGAAGAGGTGGTCTGACGAGGCTGAAGAGGCTCTGAAGGACTGCTTCGAGACAACCGTGTGGGATATATTCAGTGACTCTCATGAGGAGGACATCGACAGTCTGACAGACAGCATCACGGACTACATAAACTTCTGTGTGGAGAACACTGTACCCACCAGGACTGTACAGTGCCACTCAAACAACAAACCCTGGATTAATCCTGACATTAAGGCTCTTTTAAGGGAGAAGAAGAGGGCCTTCAAGTCAGGAAACAAAGAGGAGCTGTAAACTGTTCAGAGGGAGCTCAGGAGGAAAATCAGGGAGGGGAAGGACAGATACAGGAGGAGAATGGAGGAAGATTAAGATTAAGATTGGGATTAAGATATTACTTTATTAATCACAGCACACACATGCTACTGTACACACGCCATGCTTTTTGTGAAATTATTTTGTCCGCGTTTGACCCATCCTGGTCCATCGTTCCTCCACGGCAGACCAGGAGCGGTGGGCTGCCAGCCGATGCCAGTGCCCGCGCCCGGGGACCCATCCTTTTTCGTCACCGTTGGTCAGGCGGTGATCTGTTTTTAGTGGGGGAGGAAGGAGGAAACCCTGGGTGAACACGGGGAGAACATGCAAACTCCACACAGAAAGGCCCTTTTTTTCCTCAAGCAGCGGGCACTGAAGACATGATGGAGGACACGCCACCAGCGCCCACAGTGGGATTCGAACCGGGGACCTTCTAGCTGTGAGGCGACAGTGTTACCACTTGTGCCACCGTGCTACCAAACAGCTGCAGGAGAACAACACCAGGGGAGTCTGGAGAGGCCTGAAAACCATTTCAGGCCACCAGAAGCCAAACTCCCAGGCAGCTGGGGATTGAAAGTGGGCAGATGAGCTGAACAGCTACTTCTGCAGGTTTGAGGAAGCTTCTGCCCCTCCCCCAGTTTCTGCCCCTCCCCCAGCGACATCAGCCCTGCAGCAGCCCCCCTTTGATCTGCCAGCACTCTGCCCAAGTACCCCACTGACCCCCCCACCACAGTATTCAGCTCACCGCCATCAACGCCACCCCCCACTGCCCCTCCCAGCCCCTCACCCTCATCACAAGACACTCAGCCCTCCTGCTCTAACTTGTCTCTCACACCTCTCCTTGCCCACCTGGTGAGCTCGTCCATGGACCCGTTGCACTTCTCCTACCAGCCTGGCATCGGAGTGGACGATGCCCTCATCTTCCTCCTCCATCGAGCCTTGTCTCACCTGGAGTCACCTGGGAGCTCTGTTCGGGTCCTTTTCCTGGACCTCAGCAGTGCTTTCAACACCATCAGGCCAGCCATCCTGAGGAACAAGCTGGAGCTTTCAGGAGTGGACCAACACCTCACATGCTGGACAGTGGACTACCTCTCCAACCGCCCACAGTATGTGAGGACACGGGACTGTGTGTCAGGGACTGTCCTCTGCAGTGTGGGGGCCCCCCAGGGAGCGGTGCTGGCACCGTTCCTCTTCACCTTCTATACAGCGGACTTTTCCCACCTGTCACCCACCTGCCACCTGCAGAAGTTCTCTGATGACTCTGCCATTGTCGGGACGATGGGTCATACAGAGGACTCATTCAGGACTTTGTGGACTGGTGTCAGCAGAGCCACCTGCTGATCAATGCAGATAAAACCAAGGAGCTGGTTGTGGACTTCCGCCGGCGTCCACACTCTCCCCCATCACCAGTGAACATCCAGGGAAGGGACATTGAGATGGTGACATCTTATAAGTACCTGAGTGTTCATCTGAACAACAAACTGGACTGGACTCATAACACCACTGCACTTTATAAAAAAGAACAGAGCAGACTCTACCTGCTCAGGAGGCTGAGGTCTTTTGGGGTGGGGGGGGGCACTCCTGAAGACCTTCTATGACTCTGTTGTGGCCTCTGCCTTGTTCTATGGTGTAGTCTGCTGGGGGAGCAGCATCACAGCAGCTGACAGGAAGAGGCGGGACAAACTCATCAGGAAGGCCAGCTCTGTCCTGGGATGCCCTCTGGAACAGGTGGAGGAGGTGGGGGAGAGGAGGATGACAGCCAAGCTGTCCTCCATGACAGACAATGACTCCCACCCCCTCCAACACACACTCACTGCACTGAGGAGCTCCATCAGTGACAGGATGCTGCATCCAAAGTGTGTGAAGGAGCGTCGCAGGTCTTTCCTTCCTGCAGCCGTCAGACTACAACAGAAACTGCTCCAAGTAATCTGAACAATAATATGTTTACACTCTGTGCAACAACTGAACTGAACATGTGAAACAATCTGTGCAATAATATGTGCAATACTACTGGTACATAACAGTCTGTAAATACTATTTACATTTTTTTAGGATGACATTTTCTTTCTATCCCACCCTTTTGTATATACTTGTTGTGTTAACTTGCATGCACTTGTTGTCTTTTATCACTCTATCCACTTTATTGGTGCTGCTGTGAAACTGGAATTTCCCCTCGCGGAACAAATAAAGGAATATTGAATTGAATTGAATGTACTGCATAAGTTCCTGTAAAATACTGAGCTCTGAAGGTTCTGGATAAAAAGACATTATTCCTGAAAATGTGTTGAACTTCCTTCATTTTTTATGTGTATTTGTGTCTCACAGGGAACAAAAACTATAAATGTTGATTTAATTTTAGAGGACGTTGAAGCTTAAATCCAACAGTTTCCTTAATAAAACCAACTCAAATGAAGTTCAGACTAAACTCTGAGCCAAACTGTTCAGACTGTTAAACTGTGAAAAACAGCTGTTGTGATTTGTGCTCAGAAAAACGCAGAAAACAAGAGAACTGAAGGAAACTTCAAACATCTGTGATGGATTTAAATTTGGTGGATATCCACTGGACAAGAGTGAAAAACATGAACTGACCTCAGAGTCTTCAGTCTACAGTTTGGACTCTCCAGTCCAGCAGACAGCAGCTTCACTCCTGAATCCTGCAGCTTGTTTCCACTCAGGTCCAGCTCTGTCAGATGGGAGGGGTTGGACTTCAGAGCTGAGGCCACGACTTCACAGTGAGTCTCTGAGAGTTCACAGCCTGAAAGTCTGTGATGACAGAGAAAATAAAAGTTAGAGAATAATAAAATCTGACAGTTTATTAATGTCACAAACAACATTAACATGAGCTGAACATGCTGTCGGTCGCTCAGCCTGAGCTGCTCAGCCATTGGTCACCAGCTTTGTGCTTTGAAGCTCCTCCTGTCAAAGTTTCCTTCAGCAACATAATGAACCACAAATTTCAGCTTCAGACAAAAGTGTCTGCCAAACGACCGTCATGTCAATATGTGTCATATTTTGATTGACAGCTGCTGTGATTTGTGTTGGTTGAACTTTATTAACTGCAGTCATTTGTATTGACCTCAGTCATGTCTGTGTGGATTCTGAGCATCTTTAATACATCTTGTGTCACTTCATCTGCTGTCTGCTATTCTATCTGCTACTGATTGATTGATGTTGTCCACAGCGTACCAACATGTCTGCTGTAATAAGTACTAAAGATTGTATTATTACAGTTTTATTGTAGTAGTTTTATCAGGTGGAGTTCAGCTGGCTGAAGCTCATGTTTTGGAACAAAGACTAAACTGAGCTTGTTGATGATGGAGATCCCTCCACTCAACTCAACCTGCTGAGCTCTCCTTCACTGGCACAATCAACCTGGAGCTCGTCCAGGAGCTGACTGTGTCATGAGCTGCTGTCTGAGTCAATCAGCTGCTCAGCACACAAAGACTGCGGCTGCACATTCAATGAAAATCACAGTGGAAATGTGTGCTGCTGTTTGCTCTGCACATCTTGCCTCTAGTGTTACTGTGGTGACAAGCAAAGTTCATCACTTTGAACATTAAATATCTTTGAAATGAATTCACTGAATAAAAGTTGAAAAGGATTTACAAATCACTGCATTCTGTTTGATTGACATTTCATAAAGCGTTCTGACTTGTTTGGAATCAGGGTAAAACTTTGATAGTGTGAAGTTAACTGTGTAAAGTGTGTATCTTTAACACTGATGGCTTCAGCTTCACGTTGCTCAACAGTGTTGATAATCACATCTGGACTTACAGAGCCTTTCTGCAGTTCCTCACAGCTGGAATCAGTCTCCGTCGTCCCTCCTCTGATGTGTTGTACTTCTTCAGGTCCAACTCATCCAGAACCTCCTCTGACATCTGCAGCATGTAGGCCAGAGCTGAGCAGTGGATCAGAGAGAGTTTCTTCTCTGATCTGTTCTCTGACCTCAGGAACTCTTGGATCTCCTGATGTACTGAGCGGTTGTTCATCTCCATCAGACAGTGGAAGATGTTGATGCTTCTGTCAGGAGAGCTACTGGTCCTCTTCTTCTTCAGGCTGTTGATGACTCTCTGGATGATCTCTGGACTTTTGTCTGTTTTACCCAGCAGACCTCCTAAGAGTCTCTGGTTGGACTCCAGAGAGAGGCCATGAAGGAAGCGAACAAACAGGTCCAGGTGACCATTTTTACTTCTCAGAGATTTCATCATGGCTCCCTTCAGGAAGACATCAAGGGATGAAACAAAGCATTTTTTTCCCAAGAAAGTCCTCAGGATCTCTGAGTTCCTGTTGGTGTAACAGTGGAACATGTAGACTGCAGCCAGGAACTCCTGAATGCTCAGATGAACAAAGCAGTAGACTGTTTTCTGGTAGATCACACACTCTCTTTTGAAGATCTCTGTACAAACTCCTGAGTACACCGAGGCCTCAGTCACATCCAGACCACACTGCTCCAGGTCTTCTTGGTAGAACATGATGTTTCCTTTCTCCAGATGTTCAAACGCCAGCCTCCCCAGCTTCAGGAGAACTTTCCCATCAGCCTCCGTCAGCTCCTGTGGACTCGTCTCAT
>NC_092073.1:23155000-23172500 GCF_039877785.1 Chaetodon trifascialis
GTGGCAGCAGCTTACCAGATGGTGATGGAGGAGGTGAGGTTGGACTCAATGATGGCTGTGTAGAAGTGCACCATCATTGTCTTTGGCAGACTGAATTTCTTCAGCTGCCGTAGGAAGTACATCCTCTGCTGTGCTTTCTTGATGAGGGAGCTGATGTTCAGCTCCCACTTGAGGTCCTGGGAGATGATGGTTCCCAGGAAGTGGAAGGACTCCACAGTGTCAATAGTGGAGTCACAGAGGGTGATGGGGGCAGGTGAGGCTGAGTTTTTCCTAAAGTCCACAACCATCTCCACTGTCTTTAGAGCATTGAGCTCTAGGTTGTTCTGGTTGCACCAGGTCACCAGATGGTCAACCTCCCACCTGTAGGCGGACTCGTCTCCATCAGAGATGAGTCTGATGAGAGTGGTGTCGTCCGCAAACCTCAGGAGCTTGACAGACTGATGACTGGAGGTGCAGCTGTTGGTGTACAGGGAGAAGAGAAGAGCAGAGGAGAAAGAACGCAGCCCTGAGGGGATCCGGTGCTGACGGTCTTTGAGTCAGAGACGTGTTTCCCCAGCTTCACGCACTGTTTCCTGTCAGACAGGAAGTCTGTGATCCACCTGCAGGTGGAGTCCGGCACGCTCAGCTGGGAGAGCTTCTCCTGAAGCAGGGTTGGGATGATGGTGTTAAAGGCAGAGCTGAAGTCCACAAACAGGATCCTGGCGTAGGTTCCTGCGGAGTCCAGGTGCTAGAGGGTGAGGTGGAGGGCCAGGTTGACCGCGTCATCTACAGACCTGTTGGCTCTGTAGGCAAACTGCAGGGGGTCCAGGAGAGGGTCGGTGATGTCTCTGATGTGTGAGAGCACAAGGCGCTCGAAGGACTTCACGACCACAGTGGTCAGGGCGACGGGTCTAAAGTCGTTAAGTCCTGTGGTCCTTGGCTTTTTGGAAACTGGGATGATGGTTGAGGACTTGACGCAGGCTGGCACGTGACATGTCTCCAGTGAGGTGTTAAAAATGTCTGTGAACACTGGAGACAGCTGATCAGCACAGTGCTTCAAGGCCGATGGGGAGACAGAATCTGGTCCAGCTGCTTTCCGGGGGTTCTGTCTCCTGAAGAGTTTGTTGACATCTCTCTCATGGATGGAAAGAGTCATCACTGGGGTGGGTGGGGGGGCCTTTAAGGTGGGCATTGGTGGAGGTGACTGGAGCAGGAGCTATTGGGAGGTGTTGTGGGGGATGGTTGCTGGACTGTCCCTTTGCCTTTCAAAGCGGCAGTAGAACTCATTCAGGTCGTTGGCTAGGCGTCGATCGTTGATGGAGTGGGGGGGGGGGGGGGGGGGGGGGGCTTTAGGCTTGTAGTTGGTGATTTGCCTAAGCCCTTTCCAGACAGACGCAGAGTCATTGGCTGAGAAGTGGTGTTGGAGCTTCTCAGAGTACAGCCGTTTAGCCTCTTTCACCGCCTTGCTAAACTTGTACTTCGCCTCTCTGAATCTGTCCTTGTCCCCACTCCTGAAGGCCTCTTCCTTTGCCAGCCTTAGCTGTCTGAGTTTGGCTGTGAACCAGGGTTTGTCCTTGTTGTAACTCACCCTGGTGCCTGATGGGACACAGCAGTCCTCACAGAAGCTGATGCAGGACGTCACAGCCTCTGTGTACTCATCCAGACTGTTGGTAGCAGTCCTGAACACATCCCAGTCAGTAGAGTCCAAACACGCCTGGAGATCCTCCACAACCTCACTGCTCCACTTCCTTGATGTCCTCACTACAGGTTTGCAGAGCTTTAGTTTCTGCCTGTACGTAGGAATCAGGTGGACCATGACGTGGTCGGAGTGGCCGAGTGGCCGAGTGGGTGACGGCGTGATAAGCATCCCTGACTGTGGTGTAACAGTGATCCAGAATATTCTCCTCTCTGGTCGGGCATTTAATAAACTGTCTGTATTTGGGGAGTTCGTGAGTGAGGTTACCTTTGTTTAAGTCGCCAAGGACAATAACTAAAGAGTCCGGATTGGTCCGCTCCACGCAGTATCTGGTCTGCGAGCGCGCGCTGTGCGTCCTGCACGTTGGCCTGCGGCGAATGAATGAGGCGAACTCACGGCGTGAATAAAAGGGCTTACAGTTTATGAGAAAAGATTCCAGGTCAGGAGAACAGTGCTGCTGGATCACTGTCACGTTGTTGCACCAACCACTGTTGACGTAGAAACAGATTCCTCCACCTTTAGTTTTGCCAGAAAGTTCCGAGTCTCTGTCCGCGCGGAGAGTTGGAAGCCAGCCAGCTGCAGCGCAGAGTCCGGGATTAGTCCGTAGGTCCACGTTTCGATGAACCGCAGATGAGGAAAAGTCTCCGTTTTTACCCGACAGCAGTTGTAATTCCTCCATTTTGTTGGGCAGTGAACGCACGTTAGAAAGAAATATTCCAGGTAACACTGTGCGTAGTCCGCGCTGGCGGAGACGTACGAGCGCGCCGGCCCGTTTACCTCTCCTCCGGCGTTTCACTGCGTGAGCAGAGGTGAGCGCACCTTTGACCAGAATGTCCAAAATTTCCACTGCTGGGAGCAGAAAATTAGGAAATCGATCCACTGGTGTTGTAGCCCTGATGTTCATGAGCTCATCTCTGGTGAAAGAGCTCCGGGTACCGTCGCAAAAAACAGAATTAACACACAAAACAAAACAAAACAAAACAGTGCGCACCAACACACCGCGGCAGCCGTCTGTGGCGCCATCTTGCTTGAATTCACATGTCACATGAATCCTTGATCAATTCTCTGATGAAAGCCATTTCTGAAGCTCTAAACACACAAACTGCTGCTGCTGTCCATAATGAGGAGCTGTGAAGTCTGTATCAGTCCTCTTAGATTAGATTACAGCTTTTCTATGTGACTGACAGCTGTCACAGCTGCTAAGATGAAGATGCCACCAATCATTTCTCTTCATGTCACAACAAGTTGGTTCAATTTAGGCTGCAAAGACATTTTAGTCACATTTTTAATCAAAAAACACAAAATCAAAACAATGAAAACATGAAATCAGCAGAAGAAGCTGAAAGTGAGTCGCAGAAATGAGTTAATAGCAGTTTTCTTACTTTGAGTCTGAGGGTCCAGGTTCATTACTGAAAGCTGGAGGTTGATCTTTGGACTGGTCACTCTTCAGAGACAGACAGCTGGACACTGGAGACTCTGCTCTGTCCTCCTCTTCCTCCACACAAACACTCATCTTCTGGTCTGAAGTCAGTCTGAGAGGTGAAACAGTGACACTGACGGTGAGCTCAGAACACAAGAAGCAACAAACAAGTGAGTTCAAGACACTGACAAGACTGAGAGAACAGGAAGTAACACACACACACACACACACACACACACACACACACACACACAGATGCAGCGTTTCTCTGGACTCTCCACAAAAGCTCAAACTTCCATCAATGTTTTCTTGAATTTCTGTGACTAGTTGGATAAAATCAGTGAAATATTTCTAATGAAATTTCTTTGAGCTTGTCAGTATTAAAGAAATCTCTCCAACAATCGTGGACCAATGTGACAAAGCAGGAGGAGGACTCGTCATGTTTTGCTGGAAGAGTTTCTGGATCGTCTGATTCTTCGCTCGCCGTGAAAAACACCTTTCAGCAGCAGCTGCCTCAGTAATATCCCACAGTAAAGGCTGACGGCCATTTCCCTGATCACCTTTAATCAGAGAACACCTGAGGGCGCGGCATCGAACACAGCTCAAAGTCCTCTGGTGAAACAGGGACTCCACAGTGCCAAATTCACTCAACATAATGAGAAAGTTGACCGTGTTGGTCGAAGAACTGACTGAGCAACACAACATTATTATTAGACCACTGCTGGAAAAACAGTCACGACGCCAATCAGGACTTTGTGTCCACAGCTGAGTCAAACTGTCTTCACTCTAACGTCTGTCCTCTACAGTCCACAGCAGAAAACTGACTCACACTTTAACAGTAAACTCATGAAAATGTTGGACTGACACTCACCTGCCTCAGACTTCAGCTCTGCTCCGTCTGCTCTGTCGGCTTAAAATGGAGTCTGAGCTGTTTCTCACTTTAGTTTCACTTTCAGGCTGATTTACGGGAAATCACCAAGCGTGTGTGTGTGTGTGTGTGTGTGTGTGTGTGTGTGTGTGTGTGTGTGTGTGTGTGTGTGTGTGTTTTTACAGACTGACAGGAAACACAAACAGTTCATCTCGTCTCATTTTCAGCAGTCAGCAGTTAGTTTTTGGATGATTTATTGACTCTTTGTGGCTAAATAATCTTTTTCATGTGTTTTGTTCTGCGCCGCCTGTTGCAGTCGCTCCGTCATTTTCGTTCCTTTTCGTTCGTTTCGTGTATTTTCGTCCCTTTTCGTTCGCTTCGTGTGTTTTCGGTCTTTTTCGTTCTCTCTTCGCTGCTCACTGTGCTGCAGACAGTTACCGACGTGTGTGTGCGGCGGACAGAGACGCGGAGCGGGAAGGAGATTTTTATTATTTTTTTTATTAACTTCAGAATCAAAAACAAGCAATTACATCCATGAAAAGGTACATTTCCAACATTTCAGACTGAACATTTCATGAACTGAACAGAGAACACATGGAAGAAGAGGAATAATAATAATAATAATAATAATAATAATAATAATAATAATAATAATAATAATAATAACAAATTTCAAAATAAAATACATAAACATAACGAAATAAATAAAAGTAGAGGTCAGTCTAATCTTGAGTTAAGGCATTTATAGAATCTATTACATTCAACACTTGTTTGGTTTTAACATACTTCAGTGATTTTTTGAAGTTTTTTAGTTCATTCATGTAAACACAAAATAACGGTCTCATTTTCATAAAACAACACTTGTGTATATGTTGTTTGGCCAGAATAATTATGGTATTATACACGTTTTCCTTTTTTCTCTCCTCCAATAAAGCACCATATTTAATGACGTCATAATTTAAATTGGGTGAATCTGAATCATTTTCAGATATCCAGTTTTGAAAAGATCTCCAGAAGGATTTCACGTATTCACATTCAAAAAAAAGGTGTTCTAATGATTCAATTTGAGATTCACAAAATGTCCAGTCATTTTTTCCAAAGTTAAATCTCTGTCTAAGAAATTCATTACAAGGGTAAATATCATTTATGATCTTCAGATGAGTTTCTTTAGCTTTGGGTGAAACTGGAAGTGAAAGCTATCTAGTTCTGATTTTTGTAATTTGATCCTCTGAAAACTGTTGCAAAATATTTCTTCTTTTCAGAAGGAGGGAAAAAGTTTGTTTGTGACAGCACCTCTTATAATTTTGTTTGTACATTTCTTTTCTGAGAAGTTGAAATCATTAGTAAGAGGTAAGGGTAAAAGTGGATGTACTTTGTCATATGATAGCACCTTTTATTACATTCAACACTGCATCAGGGATTGCTCTTGTAACTTCCAAGTATTGTTGTTTAGTGCAATTGATGTTATATGTATTAATAAAGTCAATGTAACCCAGGAGATTAAATTAAATGTACAATAGACCAGATATCTTTTTCCAACCAGTCGCAAAAGCAGAAAGATTTTCTCTTAGACAAAATATACCTGTTATTCCAGATTGAAGAGTTATGTGGGGTTAAGTTATGTTTGAAGGCAAATTTCCAGCAAAGGAGGACTTGTTGATGAAATTTGGACAATTTAATGGGTAATTTAGAAACAGAAAAGTCACATTTTAAAAGAAAGTCAATGCCACCACATTTACTGAATATTTTAGAAGGAATATTGTACCATATAGCGTCGCAATTACAGATAAATTGTTGAAGCCATTTTAGTTTGATCATAGCATTCATAGCTTCAAAATCAATTGCATTTAAAGCGCCATCTTTAATTGTTTTAACTACATCATTTCTCCTAATATAATGATGTTTGTTTTTCCACACAAAGTTGAGAATAATCTGATTAATTGATTTAATTATCTTATCCGGCATAGCTAATGAAAAGGCAGGATATGTTAATCTGGACAGTATTTCCACTTTAGAGATCAGAACTCTTCCAAAAATGGATAGATCCCTTTGAAACCAAGATAAAAGAAGAGATTTGCTTTTCTTTAGAACGGATTCAAAGTTTAATTGTTCTCGAGCTTTTAGGTCTTTTGTTATTATTACTCCTAGATATTTCACTTCATTTCTTACAGGAATGTTATATGGCTCAATCACTGGGTGGTCATGAACTGACATTAGCTCACATTTTCGGGAAGGAGCAGTGAGGAGGGACTGCGCCGTTTGTGGAGGAGAAGCGACGTCACCCGGACACGTGACCGTTCACGAGCGCGTCTGCAGGCCGGACGTGGAGCTGCTGGCTGTGAGGATGCGGCCCGATTGTTGCCTCGAGCTGTACTGAACATACTGTTTATTGTTTCATTTATTTTCATCTGCAGCTCGCGCACATTTCTTCTGCTTTACGGCTCTTCTCTCTCTTTAAGAACTGATGTTCATATTGTTTCAACTCTTAGTTTGATTTGAAGAACTCTTTTCTCTCAGTTGAATTCTGTTTATGAGTCTGTTTCACCTGCAGCAGCAGAACAGTTTCCCAAACTGGGATCAATAAAGTCTGAGTCTGAGTCTTAGTTGAAATCTAAGTTTAAGTCTAAGTCTTAGTTTAAGTCTAAGTTTAAGTGCTTTCGTGTCCAAGTGTCACTTTGTTTGATTTACTCTTTTCTTGGTGAGAAGACTCAAATTTTTCGGCCATTTTTCTGACGCTCTCCTCAGATTTGGCAAATATTTTTCTGGTCATGTTAAATCTGTGTTTCCTGTGTTTGGACAGCTGCTGTGTGCAGTGACATGTGTTTACCTGCTTGTTGTTTGTCTTTCCTCTTCATGTCGTTCCAGCCTTGTTGGCCGTTTGAGCGACACTGAAAACGTCATCTGTTCATTCAAAGACAAACATGTCAGCTGTCATCACGTCAGCGTGTGTCCGTCCATCCAGCCGTCCTCACCATGTCTGACAGCTCGTGTCATCCAGCCTTTGGTTCACAGCAGGAAGACATGAAGCCAGTTCAGCACATTCAGAGACAGAGTTTCCAATAATAAATCATGATGAAGGATTACTTCCTCGGGCTGAAAATGAACTTTTCTCTTCTGACAATTGTTCATTTTGACAATAATTTGTAACAAATCACTTTCTTTCCAGTAAAAACTGAATTTCTCCATAATTTCTTGTCTAAAAGTGCATCTCACTGACACATGAAGCCTTCAAGCTGTCTGAGTGAAGCAGCTGAAGCGACGGGGCTGCAGGTTCAGCGACAGCGTGAAGAAAGACCAAAGCATGGACAGCATGTGATTCACACGCCTTTCCTTAATATCATCTTTATTGCTTTTTATTGGCTGAATACAGAACAGGTTTACATCTCTTGACTTTGTGAAACTGTCATGTTTGACTGACAGCGGGTGTGTGTACGTGTGTGTGTGTGTGGGAGGAGGTGTGACATCTCCTCTGCAACGTTCCCTTTGACCTCTGACCTCTGACCAGGACAGGAAGTTACAGCAGGGTTAAACCACGAGAACAGAAAAGGTCTGAACCAAAACGTCCGAGCAGAGGGAGAACGGAGCGAAGACGTCGACGATGTCCAAAATCCAAAGACGTCTTTCGTCTGTCAGCTGACGACGAGTTCACAGTCAAGTGCTGAACGTAGTGATTGACAGTTCTGAGTCATTATTCAAAAAGACAAAACAATCAGGACCTGGAAAGAACAAGCTGCAACTCAGGAAACAAGAACATGAAGCATTTTGAATAATGGATTTGTGAAAGACCCTGAGAGCGAGATTACATATATTTTTAGATTTATACATATATTTATATTTGTGTGTGTGTGTGTGGCGCGAGAAGAGATGGAAGAAGGAGAAATCATCCATAATCAAACAAATTAGATTAACATGCAAAAAAAGCTAAAACTCACCTTTAACTGAACACAAAGGATTTTCACAGTTTTATATGCATTTATACGTCATAGAGAAAAAATAAACAAGGAAATCATTTCTCAGCCAAACTACAAATAAACAACAACAACAACAGAACCGAGAGACGCACACGTCTGTCCTCAACTCATATACAGGAGATCTACATAAAGCTTTTTGGATTCAGAGGGATTCTTATTGCCAGTCCGATTCGCAGCCGGCCCGCCGCATCTACGGCAAGCCGGTGAGTCCACAACACAAACCATCAGTTCCTCAACAGCTCTGCAGCATAAATGTGATAATTTTAATACATGGCTTCTTCTCAAGTCACTGTAGAAACTAATACACACACACACACACACACACACACACACACACACACACACACACACACACACACACACACACACCTGGGCTCCAAATAAATACATTTAAAAACAGTCTATGTGCATTCGAATGGAAGTCCAGTATTCATATGGCCGCACACACACACACACACACACACACACACACACACACGGTCAGACTTACATTAACGCATATTCCCGAGGGACAGGGACGTACAGATGGAGCTGACGGAGCTGAGAGAGAGAGAGAGTTTCTTCACAGACGAGGAAAATGAAAAAAGGAAAAACTTCTAAAGTCGACTTGAACGCCTCATAATTTCAGCGTACTTTGTGCTCTTTGTCTCGTGAGTCTGAGTCTGTCACAGATTCATGGATAGCGGTCTTTGAAGGCCGTTGGCAGATCAGCCGTTCAGCAGTA
Source organism: Chaetodon trifascialis (assembly GCF_039877785.1). NCBI lineage: Eukaryota > Metazoa > Chordata > Actinopteri > Chaetodontiformes > Chaetodontidae > Chaetodon > Chaetodon trifascialis. The sequence goes on from NC_092073.1 coordinate 23,163,659, forward strand.
GCCTGTGTCCACCAGCAGATGTCAGCGTTAGACCTGCTTTTGGGGACAGATCGTAAAGGCGCCGTCACAGAACGGACACGTTTAGCTGGAAAATAATCTCATTTCATCATCAAGTTCATTTTTCAGGTTCAACTTTTGTGGACTTTGACGTGCTGACAGTCGGACCAACAGCTGACTGCTCAGACGGCGCTGACCTCTGAGGAAACAGAGCCGGAGAGGCTGACGTGGAGATTATTAGCTGCGTGGCATCGCGTCCTTTTTTAAAACCCTCCTCAGTCGGAGCGTGCTCGCGGTCGGGAATCAACGGCACAGAAACCTTCATGGAAGTTGTGTGAACTCATCGTCCCATTAGCAAACAGTTAGCACGTTAGCTGACGGCCCATCGGCGCTGGGATCCGGTACACAGATACACTGAGACGAGTCTTCAAACACGTTGGTGCTGCGACTCAAACCTTTACACATCCTGAACCTCATTTCAACGTCTGTGCTTTCTTCAGGCCTTCAGTGATTGGATGTGATCAGTCGGGGTCTAAAGCTCGAGGTATGAAAGTTAAGACGAACCAGCGGAAACTCTCTCACTCTCTGTCTCTCTTGATTGTGTCGCGATATTCCACTGTAGTAGTACTAGTAGTAGAAGTAGTAGTAGTAGTAGTTTTGGAAGTTGTTAGTGCCAGTTCACAGCAGCGACCAGTCAGCCAGCTCAGTCGCGGTTGTTCAATATTTCTCGCCTTTTCGCCGACTGAGCGAGCGACCGTCGCTGCCTTACAGTTCCGTTATGAGCCGCTGAGGTTCGATTTGTTTTTGATTATGAGGTTGCTTTATATAAAAAATAAGAAAGGAAAATGTACAAGAAGAAAAATTAGCTATATTGATCTTCACACAAGAAATGAAAAGACATACACACTACCCGTCCCCTCTGGTCGCGACATCAGGATCAATAATCGATCGTTCCTGTGGTGGAAATGTCCGGCTAGGTTGGTGCAAAGGGGGTGGAATTAGCCCTTTAATGTGTCTGTTTGTTTGTGCAGGAGGGTAATACAGTTCACTCACACACCCCCAACCAACCAACCATCCATCCATCCATCCGTCCATCCACCCGTCCATCCACCCGTCCATCCGTCCCTTTCACCCTGTCATCTACCTCATTCTGGACATTACTGTGATTCAAGTGAGGGATTTAGTTTAAAAAACTGTTTTTCCATTTGAAAATAACAACTGATTGTCTCTAACGTCAATTCATGAGCACGTGTCTTCAGGGATCTGAGAACCTCAGTGACGATAAGGTTTGACGGTTCACTTTAGGTGTTTCCAAAGAACACAGCTGAAGTAAATGTCACGTAAAAATGAAAGTTTATTAGCTCTTCAGTTTGTCTCTCAGTAGACTGGAACAAGAAAGCGTCTTATGGGCTTCACACAGCAGGAGGCGGGGCTAAGTAGGCACAAACAGTCCTAAAGAGGTCCAGGGCCAACTCAAGATACTAAGATAATACTGAAAGACGACTAGCTAAACCTGCGCTTTACTAGAAATGCTCTTAACCAACTATGGTTCGATGACTTGATGAACTTGTCTGCTCTGGTCAGTTAGCTCTTACTAGCATGTGTCTTTACCCTGCCATTGATATCTCAGGGCCCACTAAGCAAAGCTCAGGCTAATGTTTAGAGCTAGCTAGTGCTAACTGACCACAACAAACTAGTTATCCAAGCTAACTGGTACCATGGTCAACTTATCTGCTCAGTCAGTTAGCCCTAGTTAGCATGTCTTTTCAGCCTGTGGTTGATATCCAGGGGCCCACTGTGCAAAGCACACGCTAATGTTAAGGGCTAGCTAGCGCTAACTGACCGTACCAGAGAAATTAACCAAATTCAAGCATCAACAGCTCGGTTATCTCACCTGGTCTGGTCTCTTAGCCCTTGCTTTCTTGTGTGAGCCTGTGGCCGGTTTAGCCGACACAGGCTGATAGCTACAGTTAGTATTAGCCCTTTTGGGCCAGCTTTACCATGTTAGCCTTGGCTAGCTGTCCCACATTAATGAGTTAGCCCTGACTAGCTCTGATTTGACCCACAGTGGAAACAGGCTAGCAAAGGGTTAGCCTTGCTAGCCGTGTTTAGGAAGACACAGGATTTGAAGGGTTGCCCACAGAGCTGATCTGCTGTTTTCACGGTTGCAGTTAAAAAGCAGAGGCTGAGGTAAACTGAACCTGGGTCACGTGTTAGCCGCGATACACATTAGCATGCTGGAGGCCCTGTAGTTAACCCTAAATGAACACTAGGGGGCGATGATGAGATACAGGTGGGAGTCACACATTCACACACACACAACAAAAAAAATATGATTTGTTCAGTTATAAAAAAAAATCCACAAAACTCAAGAATTCCCCTCCCGGCACCTAAATGTCACTGATAATCACACTCACAAAAAACAAAATACTCGAGCGCCACATGCCACATGTTGAGCTCTCTGTACACACATGGAATCAACTGAGAATGATTATGAATGAGAAATTATTAACACACAAACCAACTCACAGGGTGGCGCTGAGGGGGAAAGGGATCAATAGTGTGATGGGTTTAAAAAAACAACGTGATGAACCCAAACTGATCAACACTATCCGCCCTCTCCGGACTTCTTCACGCAGAAATCCGGTGCGACTTTGACAAGTTCATGAATGTTTTTATGTGTTTTCTGAGAGACGGGGGTCGATGTGAAGTGAGCCAAAAGAACAACGAGGTGTCGCCTTTCTGTGTTTTCCAGTTACAAAAAGCTTCCTTTGTCACACAGCGAGAGACGACCACCAGCCTTTGGCGGAAGCCATTGTTTGCTGGTGAAGCCGCCGCCGCCACCAGCAGGCCGGCTCCATCCAAAAATATCTGAACTGCTGGTAAATTGTGGAAACCCTGACGAGTCTGCTCTCAAACCCAAACCTGGATCAATTCTTCAACCTGGATCGTTCCGTCGCTGTGTGATTTAAATACAGAAGAAGACATGCAGACGCGGACAGTCCATCTCAGTCTTTGTCTCTGCGTCTCCGAAATTGATCGTCAATTCTCAAACAGAATCTAGAACAATAATAAATCATAACTTTATTCTCTTTATTGCTGAAATATAGATTCCCCGCACAAAAAATAGTAATGCAAATCATTGTCACCATAAAAAGCTATAAAAATTAGATCCGTCCTCCGTAATAATGCAGATAAAGATATAGCAAAAAACATCTCTTAGAAGTAGGACTAGTAGTAAGGCACTTCAAGAAAACGAGGTTTTCGTCTTTCTTTCCATCAAAAAAGTTTCCCGGGCTGGTTTTTGCATCATCATCATCATCATCATCATCATCATCAGTGATGGCGTGGCGTCCGTCCGTCCGCCGTATGGCACTGTGGTGACGTTGGTTTAGACAGTGGGAGAGTTTCTCCTCAGTCTACCCCCACCAGAGGAGGCTCTCCGTTGGGCAGGATGTGCTCCAGAGGGGGCTTGGCATGGATCTCCAGCAGCCCCTGGATGAAGCCCTCTGCGGGGGCAGCTGCCGCAGAATCCGCCGGCAGAGAGCTGGAGGATGAGGGAGAGGGGTCTTTGGAGGGGTTTGATTCGGGTGTCGACTTCAGGTCGCCGGCGGAGTCGTCGTCGCCGGCGGTCTTCTTTGTGTCAGTAGCTTGTTGGCTGGGCGTCGTGTCAACAGAAGGTTGTTGAGTCGTAGAGTTTGCGGAAAGTTCCGTTTTTTGCTCGGCATCCAGTTCTTCAGATGTGACGGCCGGAGGTTCTGCTTGTTCTTCCTCTGTCGGGGCAGATTCTGCGCCATCATCCTCCTCGCCCTCCTCTTTGACGTCCTCCTCCTCCAGCTCCTTGACCCCTGCGCCGCCGCTGCCACACTCGCTCTCGTTCTCCGAGGGCGGGCAGGTGGAGGTCGGGGTCGGGGCGCAGGAGTCTCCGTCCTCGCTGGCGTCGTCGTTCCCGGCCGAGGCTCCATCGGCTCCGCGGGGCTTCAGGTGGATCCTTTGGTGGCGAACCAGGCTGTGTTTCAAGGTGAAAGTCCTCTCGCAGGTTTGACACTGGTAGGGCCGCTCACCTGGAGAGACACAGGGACCACCACCATTTATTCTCAGACTTCAACACAAAACATGCAGAAGAAGAAAACATCACACAAGCCTCCAAGGTCTGCTCGAACAACCAAGACATGCAGGACAAAAGACAGCTACGGGACGTCCGTACGAGGATAAAACGTCCAAATGAAAATAAACGAAACAAAATCACAGAAATAATCCAAATAAACTAAACGAAACATTTAAATATTAAAATAAATAAAGTGAAAATGAATCAAATTAAAATAAAGTTGTGAATTTTAATAAGGATTTAATAAGGAACAAAAAATATGAAAACTAAAAAAATCATTAAAATAAACACAAATAAAGCCAAAAAAAAAAAAAAAATGTCATTAGAATAAAAAACAAAAAAAAATTATTTTATGAAGACAGCCATCGAAATGTAAACAGATACAAACGAATGAATGACTGAATAAATGAATGTGTGAATGAACGACTGAATGAATGAACGTGTGAATGAATGAATGAATGAATGAATGAATGAATGAATGACTGACTGACCTGTGTGTGACCTCATGTGCCGGGTCAGGTCCTGCAGAGACCAGAACCTTTTGCCACAGACGTTACAGATCTTCTTCCTCTTGTCGACTCGTCTTCCTGACGTCTCTCCTCCCTCTAAACTCTTTGGTTCTGATGCCTCCTCATCGCTCCTCTCCTCCTTGTCCTTCTCCTCTTCCTCCGATTCCCCGCTCTCTCCTCCCTCGCTCTCGCCTCCCCTGACTCCTCCTTCCTCCTCCTCCATCTCCGCCTCTCTCTTCTGCTCCTCCTCTTTCTCCTCCTCTGTCGGTTTGGCTGCATTGCTCTCCGTCACCTCCTCTTTCACAGACGGGCTCTCCTCCACCGGCGCCGGAGCCGGAGCCTCCTCGGAGAGGTGCGCCCTCTCGTGGCGAGCGAGGGTGGTGGCGTAGCGGAAGCTCTTCTGACACACTCGGCAGACATGTTTGTACTCTGGCTGCTGCTTCACCACAGGGCTACTGGAGGAGGAGGAGGAGGGCGTAGTGCCTTTCTCCTTCTCTTGGCTCTCTGTTGCTGCTTGGGGAGCAGAGGTAGAGGATGTGGAGGATGAGGAGCTGGAGGAGGATGAAGGCTGGGAGGGTTGTTCTTCCTGAGCGGGGCCGGAGGATGTGGACAGCTTGAAGTCGATCAGCTTCTTGCCGAAGTTCAGGTCCAGACTTTTGTTGCTGTGGCAGTCGTCATCGTCGGCGCTCTCCACCTGAGCAGAGACCAAAAGCAGGTAAAATAAGAGCAGGTCTGCTGTGGAGGACGAGTCTGAGCCCTGACCTGCTGCATGTGGACACCGGGAGCTCAGCCTCACCTTTGTGCTGCTGCTCTGTGGAGGCTGTTTTCCCTCTGCTGCTCTGCTCTCTGGCGCCCCCTGCTGCTCCGGCTGCTGTGTGGTTTCTGTCTCCTGCTGCTGTGCTGGACTTCCACCTTCAACACATTTGAGACCAGAAATATTTCTTTACATTTCAGGTGTCCAACTTCAGCGTGACGGCAACAAACGCCAAATAAAACTGTAAATTTACCGAAAGTTAAAGTTCCTGTGATGCAGTGAATGAAAACACTGATTATTTTCATCATCGATCAATCTGCAGATTATTTTCTCCATTAACTGATTAATTGATCTATAAACTGTCAGAAAAGGGTGGAAGCAGAGAACACACTGATGATCAGAGCTGCTGCTGATTGATCTGCTGTCATCTGACTAATCAATTAACGGACCAGCGGCTTCAGCTCTCTGATTCTAATGACTAACCTTGGCTCGCTTTGTGGGTGGCGTTCGGTGTGGTCAGCCCCACCTCTTGTGGTTTGGAGGGGGAGGGGCTATCCACTGTGGGGGTGGAGCCTGAGTCTGCAGCGGCACTGAGATCTTGTGCCTCCGGCGCTACCTGCTCGGTCTCAGACTGACTCTCTGTGGAACAACACAACACAATCAGTACAGACCATACAGTGAGCGCATACAGGTGAGATGAATATAAGAGTCATGAGGTCATTTCCAGGTCATTCACAAAGAAAAACAGATGTAAAACTGTGAGCGATTAAAATATGAAATGCAGGTAAAAGTCTGAAGAGACGACATTGAACGCCTCGCTCTCACCTGCGCTCTCGTGTGATCCTTCGTCTCCGTCTTTCTTGACAAGGGCGCCGTTGCGTCGCAGCGTTCGGTGAGTCACGCCGTGTTTCCTCAGCAGGTGGCGCTCACAGTTCGACTTGGTGGAGAAAAAGGCGTCGCACTTGGGACAGGGGAAAGGTTTTTGACCTGAACAAAGACGAAGAACAACATTTATTCAAGTTTTCTCTGAACTTTATTGACAACAAACAGAACGAATCCGGTCACGCAGGAGCAGAAGTACTGCTGTGTTGCTGTGTGTTGCTGTGTGTGTGTTACCGGTGTGTGAGTGTGTGTGTGCGCGTGTGTGTTACCGGTGTGTGTCAGCATGTGTCTCTGCAGAGAGCTGGCCCAGGGGAACACTCGGGGGCAGAAGGGGCAGGTCATCTTCTGGACTGAGTTGGAGTAGGCGTTCTTCTTTCCTTTGGACTGCGGCGCCATGGCCGACACTGCGCTCTTCACCTCCTCCTTCGCTCCTCCCTCTTTCTCCTCTGTTCCTCCTGCTCTGTCATCTGTTCACAGGGAGGGTTTTGAATTAAGCCTCTTTTCCTCATCACTCTGTTTTTCCACTCAGACGCTCTGTAACGCGTCCCTCTTCCTACCTCTCTTTCCCGCCAGGTCGGCGGCTCCGGTCTGCAGGTAGGTGCTGAACTTGTTGGCGTCGGTGGTGGCGAGCATCTTCTCCACGCTGGCAAACTCCCCGCTGGACTCCAGGTCGATGCCGCCGCCACTCACGGCCTTCTCCTTCACTGTCAGGGCAGCAGGCTTCTTCCTGGACCGCTTCCTGCAGGACAGAGAGGACGAGGACGGCACGTTAATGGTTCATTTCCTTTGCTTTGGCGCCATCTAGTGGTAGACTACACCTGCTGCAAGTTCACAAACTAAATGTGCTTTTGAGCCTTTATCAGATCCTCTGTCAGCTGACTGTTTGTTCTGAGATTAAGTTCGATTGTGTTTAACTGATCGATAGCACAGTGATGATATAAAACTGAGAAAAAGCAGCAAATCCCACCACCGGACTGTCAAATCATTTTCTGTTGACTGTCACTAATTCAGCCATCAACTTATTGTTTCAGCACGACACAAAACCAACATCAGCGTGAAGGTTACTTTGCCATGAAGTTCAAATCTATTAGCAGTAAACAGTCAAAGCTTATTTTCTCAAGCAGAAGCTGCAAACTTTGTAACTTTGTGAGAACAGAAAACGTATTTCAGGGTGAACTTGTTAAACGCAGCAGCGTCTATAAAACTGCAGTTTTCCTGATGACACTTCAGGTTTTGGATGAAGCTCACACACCTGGTGGACCCCTCAGATGTGTCGTCACTTTGCGCCTCCGGAGCGGCGGATGCTCCTGTGGCGTCTGCAGCAGAGTCGGCCTGAGAGGAAGCGATGGCCGCCGGGGGTTTGCCCTCCAGTGTGGCGGCCTCTCTCTTCAGTAGGTCTGGAGCTCCGGAGACAGAGTGGATGATCTGAGCGATGGAGGCCAGAGGAGGCAGCTCCTTCAGGGCTGTTGAGGGTGAGGAGGAGGTGGAGGAGGCCGGTTTGGGGAGCAGGGGCTTGAGGCGCTGGGCTCGTGCAGAGTTGTTGAGGTTGGGGAGGGATGCAGGGGGAGGGGTGGATCCTGGGGGGAGCTGGTAGCAGCCGAGTTGGGGGTGGGGGTGTAGAGGGGGCAGGGCGCTCGATGTCTTCTCCTCCTTGGACGAGGCTAGAGCCTGCTGCTGCTCCACGATGCTGCTGATGCTCTGCTCCATCTTGATCTCCCTCTTCTCTCCGGTGCTCGCTGCCTCCCTCCTCTGCCTCTTGCTGGGTATGGACAGATCAATAGGCTGGTCCAGGACGGAGCAGTCAAAGCTGGGGGAGACGGTCTCCAGTTTGACCCCAGGGGACCCCACCTGGCTGCCGGATCCACGACCCTTGGCGGAAAAGTCCAGCGGCTGGTCCAGTTCTGTAGGATAAATCACGTTGGCCATCTCCTCCACCTTCACTGCTTGGAGCGCCTGAATTGGAGGCTGACTGACCCCATTCAGCACCATCTGATTCACCGCAGCAGCTCGACCAGAGGCAACGGTAGCGGCGGGCACGGTGGCAGGCAGGAGTGTGGCAATATGCTCTTCGATTTCCCTCTCCTGCACCTCGGGGTGCTGTTTCAGCAGGTGGTGGATGCAGTTGCGTTTGGCCAGGAAGGCGGCTCCGCATCGCCGACACTCAAACGGCTTCCTCTGGCAGCCATTGTGTGTACGCAGGTGGATCTGCAGTGCCCGGTAGGTCTTGAGGTCCTCGCCGCAGAACCGGCACGCTGTCTCAGCTCCGGTGCAGCCTGTCTCCGCATCCTGGGTGGTGGTCGTTGCGGCAGTGATTGCTGCAGCGATGTTCGCTGTGGTGGTGGAGGTGACGTACTTGATGTTTTTCTCGATGTCCTTCCTCGAGGTCTTGGCGTGCTTCTTCCTGAGGTGGCGTTCGCAGTTGGCCTTGACAGTGAAAGGATAATGGCAGACTCGGCAGACGTAGGGCCGCTCGCCGCTGTGTGTCCGCAGGTGTCGGATCAGCGTGGCTTTGTCTGGGGCTACGTAATCGCAGATGTTGCATTGGTGGGGAAGGATGCCAAGGTGGAAGCGCATGTGAGCCTGCAAGACGCC
>NC_092073.1:23177500-23187500 GCF_039877785.1 Chaetodon trifascialis
GTCGTCTCAAAGGTCAGATGTAGTTGCTTGTTTTGAAGACATTTGTGTGTGTGTGTGTGTGTGTGTGTGTGTGTGTGTGTGTTTCATACGTGTAAACGTGTTGATCGAGTGTTTGTGAGTGTGTGTGTTTTATTCAAGTGTTACGAGACGTGTGAGAAAGTGTGCAGGCTGTTAGCATGTGTTCAGTTATTTTAGTGTGTGTGTGTGTGTGTGTGTGTGTGTGTGTGTGTGTGTGTGTGTGTGTGTGTAAAGGTCATCCAGCTAGCTAGCATGTCACGGTAGTGAAGGTGTCAGTTTACAGAAGTTTAAAGAGGAGAGGAGGGGAAAAAGGCATGAAGGAGAGGAGAGGAGAGGAGAGGAGAGGAGAGGAGAGGAGAGGAGAGGAGAGGAGAGGAGAGGAGAGGGAGTGAGAGAGTGAGAGAGTGAGAGAGGAGAGGAGAGGAGAGGAGAGGAGAGGAGAGGAGAGGAGAGGAGAGGAGAGGAGAGGAGAGAGAGTGAGAGAGTGAGAGAGGAGAGGAGAGGAGAGGAGGGGAGAGGAGAGAGTGAGAGAGGAGAGGAGAGGAGGAAATAAAAGAAGAGATGAGGTGACAGAAAGGGAAGAGAGGAAATGACAGAGAAGAGAGGAACAAAGAGAGGAAAGGAAATGAGGAGAGAAGAGGAGAAAGGAGATGAGGGAAGAAGGAGAGGAAGAGGAAAAAGGAAGAAAGAAGAGGAGAGTAAGGGAAGGAAACAAAAAGAGCTGAGAAAGGAGAGAGGAGAGGATGACAGCTGAGGAGAGGAGGAAGAGGCAAGGAGAGGAGGAGGAGAAGAAGAAGACGGAAATAAGAAAAGAGGAGAGAATGTGTGGACTTGTTGGAGGAGGAGAAAGGTGATGAAGAAGGAAAGAAGTAAGAGGACAAGAGGAGAGGAGGAAAACAAGGAGATGAGTGCAAAGGAAAAGCAGGAGGAGAGGAAATGAGAGGAGAAAGGAGAGATAGAGGAGGTGAGGGAGAAGGAGAGCAGTGGTGGGATTGAGTGGTATCATCTATTAATAGGACCCAACAGGCAGCAGGCTGGACGCCCATAAGAGGTCCTGACAGAGCGACCAAGTCAGCAGATCTGGGACCAGCTGACAGGAAGTTGTTTATTAACCAATCAGATGAGTGAAGGGAAACAGAGGAGGAGACGAACAACGAGGGAGCAAAGTCTCCTCAGCCCAAACTGTACTGTGACCCCAGAAGCGACCAATCAGAGAGCAGGAAACATGCCGAGTCAGCAGAGACACAATCCTGCTGCGAGTGTGTGTGTGTGTGTGTGTGTGTGTGTGTGTGTGTGTGTGTGTGTGTGTGTGTGTGTGTGTGTGTGTGTGAGACGTTTGAGTCGTGAACAGCTGCTCAACTCAACGTATCAGTGTACACACACACACACACACACACACACACACACAGAAAACACAAAGATAAATTTAGACCAAAACACTGCACTCCATCACATTTACATACTTATCATTTACTGCAGTATTTTGTACACAGTAGCAGTAGAAACACCAGTATTGGTAGTAGCAGAATCAGAGAGTTGTGGTATTGGTGGTATTTTATAAAAAAATGTGCCAGTATATCTTCCATCAAAGACCTCGGGCTTAAAAACACACTTGGAGTGGTAGTGACAGTAGTAGTAATGCAGCAGTACTTGCAGTTGCAGTACTCAGTTGTAGTACCAGTCCCAGTGACACTGGTAACAGTAGTAGTAGCAGTAGTAGTGGTCAGTTCACCTCGAAAACAAATATTTTCTGAATCTGTAGCATGCCGGCAAAGCATAGCCTTCATGAGGGTCTCTACTACTGCAGTAGTACTGTAACTGCAGCAGTACAAAAGGTAGTACACACAGTAGCACGAGCAGCAACACGGCGCACTCATGTGACCCTCTTCCTCCATGTCTGCCTGCCTGCAGCTCCTCTACATCACCACGGGGGCGCTGTTGAGTCGGTCAGAGCTGAGCTTTCACTCGATCCATGTGAACCCTCAGGAGGAGGAAGGAAGAGGAGGAATACAAGAGGAGGGAGGAAGGAGGGAGGTCGCACTGTGCATGCAGGCCAATTTCCCTCAGAGGATGGTGGGAAGGAAGGAAGGAAGGAAGGAAGGAAGGAAGGAAGGAAGGAAGGAAGGAAGGAAGGAAGGAAGGAAGGATGAAATGAACTTTCTCAGACAGAACAGAGCTGCTCCTCTCTTCTTCCCTTCAAATATGCAGCAGCCTCTGAGAGCCAATCACAGCCCAGCATACTGCTGCCAGCCCATAATAGGCTAATGGGATGCCTCACCATGGCAACTGGGCCCAACGGCCTCACAACAGAGCAGACAGAGGGCCGAGAGGGGACGACTCGTGATGCCGCTTCACTTTTTCTTCATTCTGTCTGAAAACTGAAAAGTTTTCAAACTGTTCAAAGTTTCTGCAGACAGGAGGACGATGTGAGGACGGACAGGAGGACATTTCAGCCTCAAACAGGTGTCCGCTGATGTCTTTAAACTCACAAAACTTCTCAGGTTTCCTGGAAAGAACGAAGCGATTAAAGATTAAAATGGATAACTGTTAACTGCGTTCGGTGGATATTTGACTTTTTTGGACATTCAGTTCTTTGCTGTGACGTCTGTTTTCCTGATAATTAAAAGCCTAATGTGACACCAAATGAATGTATAGTGCTCCTCCTCCTCCTCCTCCTCCTCCTCCTCCTCCTCCTCCTCCTCCTCCCGGTCTGCCGTTTCAGGGATGCTGCTGCTGTGAAATGGATTCCTCCCTCTGACTCTCTTGTTTTCTGCCTCCATCGTTCTCCTGCTGCATCACAACTTTCGGGCCTTTTGTGCGACGTCTCTAAATTTATCTCCTTAATTGGCAACAAAACATTTTGAATTTTGCCAAACCATGGAGGGAATTCATCACACATGACGGCTCGCCTCTCTCTTTCCATCCGTCGCCTCCGTCCAGCTCTCGTCTCTTTCCTTCTTTTTGTTCTCCCCCTCCCTCCCTCCCTCCCTCCCTCCCTCCCTCCCTCCCTCCCCCTTCCTCTCTGCCCGTCTGAAGACAGTCGAGTAGGAAAATCTCGCGTTTCACATTTCAAAGGATGCTCCGCTGCGAAATGGATTCCTCCTCCCTCCCCCCTCCCTCCTCCCTCCTCCCTCCCCCCTCTGCTCCCCCCTCCATCCACACAGGCCTCCTCTTTATTTTCCTGCAGCAGCATGTGAAGTCAGGCCTCGCAGAGGGAGCAGCTCCACATGTGGAGCTCCGCTGAGACTTTCCTGTTCTCCTCCCTCTCTCGCCTCCTCCTCTCTCCGGTTTGCATTGTAAATAAGCATTAAATAAAAAAAGGTGCGGGCTTCGCGCGGCCTGCTCGCGGCTCTTTTTCCTGCTTTGTTCTACGATACTCGCAGGATTCTGAGAAAATGACGCAACCGTTTCCAGGGCGTGTTGATGGAAATCAGCATCAGATCGTGGGCCGCCTGCAGGAGGCCGTGTTACTCCCTCAGCGTGAGCTCAGAGGAGTCACGCTGCCGCAGAGACTCGCAAAACCAGACCGCCAACTTTCTGCTGCAGCAGGTGAGCTCAGGACAAAGAGGCGCCGCCTGAATCACCACGCGGGTTCTGGGATCCAGTTCTGGGTCCGTGGACTCCTTCAAACCTCTGATCAAACCGTCCTTTAAGAACGACGGGCTGAGCTGAACCTGCGGCTTCCCTCATCCTCACTGAGCTGACAACAAGGAGGCAGAGAGCAGAAACATGTCTGAGACTGAATTAAAATGTGATTCATTAGTCGATTAAAGCTGCTTCGGGCCCTGCGTTGTCTCTCGCACGGCGAGTGTTGAAGCCAAAGACAATTTTCCGTTGGGCTCCTCTGACTGCGTCTTCAGAGGCAGCAGGAAACAGAAGCTCCTCTGCCAAACCCCAAAAACTGAGCACAAAAACAAATACCAGGAAAAAATAATTGAGAAAATTGCTGTGACATCTAACACATTTCTGTCTGTCCGCCTGCCTGCCTGCCTGCCTGCCTGCCTGCCTTCCTGTCTGTCTGTCTGTCTGTCCGTCCGTCCGTCCGTCCATCCATCTGTCTGTCCGTCTGTCAGCCTACAGTCATTCCTTCCTGCCCACACCTCTTCATACCATCACCATGACTGAGCTGAACACTCAGAGTCTGAGGAGGCGCAGAACATTCGCCTTTTTGTCTCCAACAAACGTTTCATCAGAGGCCTAACAGCCGCGCGGAGCTGTCCACTGACGTCCACTGATATCCTGAAAACATGGAGACATCTGCGTCTCAGAGCGCGTCGTTCGTCTTTACGGGGTTGAAACCTGCAGACACACTGAGCGCTTTGGCTCCTCCCCGCTGATCGGCCGCTCGTCAGCCGCCATCTTTCCACGCTCAACAACAGACTCAGCAGAGCTCAACGTGTGAGCGTTCCTGCTGACGGACGCACGCGACACGAAACCAGAACACCAAGCGAAAGCTCGACCTGAGCGAGGAGCAGCTTTCAGCGGCTGTGATTGGTCGAATGACACCAGAGTTAAAAATGTGACGTCATCAGAACCCAGCAGAGGTCACTGTAGGTGACACATGCATCGCACACACACACACACACACACACATACATACACACACAAAGACAGACAGACACACAAACACACACACACTGCTGCAGAGACCGTTGAGTCTGCTGGTGGAGGCTGGACCTTACTGATAAATGACTGGGCGTTGCTCTGTGTGTGTGTGTGTGTGTGTGTGTGTGTGTGTGTGTGTGTGATGTGGATGGATGGTTTAAAGTTTTCTTCCCACTTCCTGTGTAACCCCCACCACACACACACACGCACACACACACACACACACACACACACACACACACACACACACACACACGCACACAGGGGCAGTTTGGGTCTTGTGCTCCCATCATGGCTGACTGGGGACCTGGTTAAATGCTAACTTCCTCTGCCCGAGGTTACATGGTGTGTGTGTGTGTGTGTGTGTGTGTGTGTGTGTGTGTGTGTGTGTGCGCATTTGTGTGCAGCCGATCCGTGCACAATAAAACTTCAGCTTTACTTTGCTGTGTTGATTATTTGTTGTACTTTATTGTCTCGTGGACCCTTTTCTCTTGTTTACAGAAGGTCAGAGGTTAAAGGTCATGGTGGGAATCTCTCTCTCTCTCTCACAAGCAGCAGGCAGCAGCTCTGAGTGAGGGTCTGACGCTGGACAACGACAGAGTGCGTGCGTGCGTGCGTGCGTGCGTGCGTGCGTGCGTGCGTGCGTGCGTGCGTGCGTGCGTGCGTGCGTGTGTGCATGTGTGCGTGCAGGTGCACCTGTGCATGTTGCCGTTGGTGGTGAAGGTCTGTCCACAGATGTTACACTTGTAGGGTCTCTCCCCGCTGTGGACCAGCATGTGTCTGTCGAGCGACGAGGCCGAGCTCAGGCACTTCCCGCAGATGCTGCAGGAGTGGTCGGTCGCTCCGGTGTCGGCGTTGTGCTGCGGAGACAAACGTACGCACAGCTGACACCAACGGCGGGAGGAGGAGCTGCAGCTCGCAGCGTCACAACTAGGGCTGGGCGATATGGCTGAAAACTGTATCACAATATAAGTGTTTTATATCGGTCGATATCGATAATTATTGATATTTTTTATGGCCTATTTAAAATAAGGACCAGGAGAAAAATACATTCAATTTAAACATTTTTATTTTAAATTGAACCTTCCTCTGATTATAATCCCTCAGCTATCAAGGCAGAAAGGAAATGTCAACACAACCATGGAAAACACTCGAATAATAAATGTAAAAAAAGTGTAAAAATGTAAACAGAGAAACCTGAGAACTTTTTTTCTGCAGGTTTAGTGCAGAAAGTTCACGAGCTGATTCACCTTCTGCTGAATAAAATGTTTTCAGATATGTGCAGTGTTTTAGAAACACAGCAGAAACTGAGGTGGACTTGACTGAACTATAAAACCAGCCTCGACATATGAACAACTTCAGTCGCTCTTCTTACTCTAAACATACATGAACTGTTCAGTTATATTTTTATTATAAGAGCTGTTTGTAAGCTGGCTTCTCCTCAGTGCTCAGTGAAGCGTGTCTTTAGCTGTATGAGATGCCGCTGCCTCCGTTACGTCTTCGTGCCTTTTAGATGATTTGTCATCAGGCACTGAAGCAGATACCTCTGCATGGCGGTCAGCTGCTTGTCGGTGGGCTGCGGTTGGCGGACGTTGGCGAATACGGCTGCGCTCCAAAGAGTGAGCGCGGCTAAGCTGGTTCAATAAGTTTGTGGTGTTACTGGTCTTGGTGGGGACGACAGTCTTGCATAAGTTACAGACCACATTGGTCTGACGACGGTCCGACTTATAAAATCCAAAAAACTCCATACTGAGCTGACTTTCCCTGTTTTATTCTTCGCTCGCTGCAGCGCTCACTTTCTGTTTCTCATCTTACTCCTCGCGGAGCATCAAACACAAGACGACATGGCACAACCGAACTTGATAATGTTACATGATTGGCTGTTAGCGTGTCTCTCTCACTGATCAGCGATTACTCCCTACGTTGCTCAGTTACCTGAGAGCGAGTGCCTTTGTTCATGCAACCAACCTCGCTTCACAACTTCAGGTTTCTTCCAACGAAGAAAAAAATTATCGAATGCTTTATCGAACGCATTTTTTATTGATATTGATGACGTGTCTATCGCGAGACATATCGCTATCGTTATATCGCCCAGCCATAGTCACAACTGAGCTGTGTGATGTGCACGGTCACCTGGTGTTGTGTTTACCTGTCTGATGTGCATGGTGAGCTGGTGTTGAGTTTGACAGTTTTTGTCACACAGTGGACAGATGAAAGCTGAGTTCTCGTCTTTGGTGTCCTGGAGAAAACACACACACACACGCGCGCACACACACACACACACACACACACACACACACACACACACACACACGTTAACATTAAAACCTGTTGACAGTTTTCACAGTCTTGACTGACAGACTGACGTGTTGTTGCTGATGATGAGTTCAATAATAAACAATAAATAAACAGCAGCGACGTTCAGCCTCAGTTTGACCTGATGAGCTGAAATCAGCTGATCTCTGATCATCACAGCGAGCTGGAAAACACCTGAGTCACTGCAGAGCTGAGAGACTCCACCCTGCTGCTCGACAGCACGCGCACGCGCACGCGCACGCGCACACACACACACACACACACACACACACACAGTACAAAACATACACACATACACACAGTACAAAACACACACACATACACGCACACACATACACACAGTACAAAACACACACACACGCACATACACACAGTACAAAACACACACACACACGCACACACATACACACAGTACAAAACACACACACACGCACATACACACAGTACAAAACACACACACACACGCACACACATACACACAGTACAAAACACACACACACACACACACACACACACACACACACACACACACAGACTTACTTTATTACACACGCACACACTTGTTGGTCTGCACTGCTCATTATGTGAGGAAATGTTGGGAAAATAATCTCTGCAATTGAGTGAACACACACACACACACACACACACACACGCATGCGTGCGTGCACACACACGTACGTGTACACACACACACACACACACACACACACACACACACACACACACACACACACACGTCCGTTCACACAGCCTGGGAAGCTGTGCACTTCCCTTTTCCTGTTCCAGCTACAGGAAGTGATGACGAGACATGGAATGCTGCAGTGCATGATGGGAGAGAGAAGAAATGTAGCGCAATGATGAGGCAAAAATGACAAGAGGAGAGGAGAGGAGAGGAGAGGAGAGGAGAGGAGAGGAGAGGAGAGACGAGACAGGAGAGGAGAGAGAGAGAGGGGAGAGGAGAGGAGAGGAGAGGAGAGGAGAGGAGAGGAAGAAAGAGAGGAGAGGAGAGGAGAGGAGAGGAGAGGAGAGGAGAGGAGAGGAGAGGAGAGACGAGACAGGAGAGGAGAGAGAGAGAGGGGAGAGGAGAGGAGAGGAGAGGAGAGGAGAGGAGAGGAGAGGAGAGGAGAGGAGAGAGAGAGAGGGGAGAGGAGAGGAGAGGAGAGGAGAGGAGAGGAGAGGAGAGGAGAGGAGAGGAGAGACGAGACAGGAGAGGAGAGAGAGAGAGAGGGGAGAGGAGAGGAGAGGAGAGGAGAGGAGAGGAAGAAAGAGAGGAGAGGAGAGGAGAGGAGAGGAGAGGAGAGGAGAGGAGAGGAGAGGAGAGGAGAGGAAGATGTAGAGGGAGGAGACGGAGATGAAGGACAAGAAAGAAGAAGAGCAGTGACTGAACACACACGGACAGGAGCGCCACCTGCAGCTCAAACAGTGTGTGTGCATGTGTGTGTGTGTGTGTGTGTGTGTGCACGTGTACCTGGTTGCGTCGTGCGGTGCGGCCCGGCGGCGCTCTCATGGCTGCCGTGAGCGACTTGCTGGGGGAGGGGCTTGAAACAGAGACGCCATCGTTAACATCAGTGCAGCAAACAACATTCAAACTGAAAAAACTTTATTTAAAAACGCCTGAAATTGTGCTTAAAATGGTGACGGAGGTGAAAACGGCGTGCGCTCACCTCGGGGAGGGCCCGGCGGAGGAGTTGGCCGAGGTGACTCCGCTCCCTCCTCCTGCATCTCCTCCGCCGTTGATGGTTCCTGCTGCTGACATCACCGCTGACATCATGGCGTTGATGGAGGACAGGTCTCCTCCTCCTTCAGCTCCCATGATTCCTCCTCCTCCTCCTCCTCCTCCTCCTCCTCGATCTCCGTTCTGTAGCTTCTCTCCTCCACTCGCTGTCTCCTCCACCGCTCCGTTGATCGCTACATGGTGACATTTGAGGCACGTGAGGTTTACATTTCTTTTTCTTGTGCTAAAACACATCGAATTTTGAATGAGGTTTTTGTATTGACCTTTGAGGTTATTGTGCGTTTTCTCCTCCGTTAGCTCTGACTCCTCCTCAGTTCTCGCTTCTCGCTGCTCCTCTGTGGAGTTTTCCATGACGGCTGAAATAAAGACGACAACACAAACTTTAACATATATGCACAACTGATGTTTTCCAGCACGTTAGTCGACACAGAGAGTGTCGAGTGCTGGTGAAAAGCTTGCAGGGTGAATCAGACGGTAAGAGACTTAAGAAATAACAGATTTTAAAAACACATAAAAGTTGAGCTTTGAGTGAGTGCTGCTGTAAAGTGCGCTGAAGAGCAGCTCCTGCTAAATCTCAAAGGTCTTAAAACTCATCTTCTATCAAGTGCTTTTGCATGTCAGGTGAGGACACATTAAACGGGCGTGTTTTTCAGTGGAGTCTGGTGTGTGAAGGGCGAAGGCTGCCTGAGAACAGAACAGGACCTCTGAGCGCTCATTTCCCAGCCTGCTCATAAACAGACCTCACAGAGGACTGTTCAGACCTGTTCATGCTACACAAATACACTAACAGAGTTTGTAAATCATGTCTATTAATAACTGAGCTGATCGTGAAGGCTAGAAATCTGTAAATGGACAGAAAAAGAAAAGCAAAGAGGGTTCAAAATCACAAGAGAGAAGCAGACAGGAAGTAGTTTGAGGACAAATTTGAGGCTCTTATCACTTTGTAAAGTCTTCAATTCAGATCATTTCTGCGTGTCCACACATTTTAAGGACTGTAACGTCGTTTGACCGCCTTCAGCTCTTTCATCCTTTGCTGGTTCCTTCTAGTTTGTGTGTTTGTTGTGATGTGAGACAGCAGAGGACGGCCGCTGCGACCTTCGATCTATCTATAAGAGAACCAGAGCAGCTTGGCTCAGCACCGACTAGACCAGAGGGGACGAAGTGTGGAGTTTACAATGCTCACACCTGTCTCCACACATGGCCGAGAGACAGAGACACACTGCAGAGAGAGAGAGAGAGAGAGAGAGAGAGAGAGAGAGAGAGAGAGAGAGGAAAGTCCACACGCTTTAATGTTTGACGCGATGAAACGGGAGATAAACAGAAACT
>NC_092073.1:23192500-23207500 GCF_039877785.1 Chaetodon trifascialis
ATTTTCTACAGCGAGAACGAATGAAGTGCAAAATCTGTGGAGGAAACATTCAGTCCTTCAGTCCCCGGTGAGAAACGACCAGAGTACGTGGACATGTCCACGTGACGGCGCACAGTGGTGTTCAGGTGGAGCATCGGGTGCAGGGCAGCGCTCGACACCCCCACGCCAAAAACCAGGCACGCAACATGCCAAAATGGCTGCATGTTCTGGAAATGCCTTCCTGCAGCGAACGCCTGAAACGTTTAAAACCCAAAGCGATGCTGGTGTTCAGGCCAATCAGGCGACAAACTGAAAGGATCTGTCTTTATCTGTCTTTCTGTGCCTCGACCACAACAGGAAGCGCACACTCACGGGACTCACAAGAGAGCGCTTTGCAGCTTCCCCATATACGAGTGTGTTCAGGGCGAGAGAGATTGATGGGCATTCTCTCTCTCTTTCTCACTGACCCCCGGCCCCCACCTCGTACACCCCCTCCCTCACCACCGTCTCACACTCAGCTGCCATTACCCATCCTCCACTGCTCTGCACTCCGGGCGTCCCTCCTTCCTCCGCTCCCCTCGCAGCGGTACTTTGCCCAAACTTGCTAGCACACGCACACACACACACACACACACACACACACACACACACACACACACACACACACACACACACACACACACACACACACACTGAACTAAACACAGCACTTCATCGTTACACTTCACGGCCAAAAATATGTGGACATCTGAAAATTGCAGCCCTGTGTGATTTGGGAGCTTGGCTGCAGGGTTTGCTCCAGTTCAGGCAGATGGTTTCAGACTGGGAGCAAACTGGGAACACGGTTTCGTGACTGAGCTGTGTGAAACAGTAACTCCCAAACACTTTAAACTGGGGCCACCTCACGTTTCACCATGGGCGCCTCTCCGCGCTGTAGACGAGGAAGCAGGTCATCACTTTCTTAACTTCTGCATTAAATTCTGCTGGAGAATTTAAAAAATAAATGTAATTCATCAGTAACTGTAGCTGCGCTGCAGCTGCATGTCCAAGACGTTTTTAAAACAAAGTGACGTCCTCAAACGACGAACAGCTGAAAGCCGAAGACGCTCAGCTGACGGGGACGTGGAACAGAGAAAAGCAGAGAGATGCTTCAACTTAAAAAACAGCTGCTGATTATTTTCCTGTCAATCAATTGATCGGCTGATTGTTTCAGGTGTAACCGAGAGGTTCCTCTTCATGGGGACAAAGAGTCCAAACCAGGACAAACAGACCGGGACTTAAAGCACACAAGTGGACGAGGTGTCCACATACTTTCGGCCATGTTCTGTATCGTCTCCATCTTTTCCAAAAGTTAGAACCAGAAGTTTCTTTCTGTAACTTTCTGCAGTGCTGTTCATCCTCTCCTTCCTCCTCCTCCTCCTCCTCCTCCTCCTCCTCCTCCCTTCTCTTTCTTGCATCATCTTGTCTTTCAGGCTCTTCCCTGCTCTGCGTGTGTGTTTTCCACCCTACAGCTTGGTTACAGATTGACTGGTGTGTGTGTTTGCGGTGCAGTCAAAACGCACACACGCACACACACGCACACACACGCACACACACGCACACACACGCACACACACACGCACACACGCACACACAGTGGAGTTTAGACCCGACGTGATAAAGTGTTGAGATAGCATCGACGGTGTGTCAGCTCCACTGTACGGCATACCAGAGCCAGGAGGCAGAGGGGGAGGGGAGTGTCTCAGCCAACCACTGAACAGTCTCACTGGGGAAAATGTCTGCCAGCTCTCAGCCAATCAGGACGCAGATTCCTCCACTCGCTCTGTCTCACTCAGATGAACAAACACACACACGTCCGTCCCGTGTGTGTGTCTCATCGCGCCTCAGTTTGGACTTTATGCACCGACTGATGAAGAATCTGTCAATGAATGATTTCGATACAACAAAACTTTATTGTTGTATTATTCTACTTCATTCTATTTGCACGTGTGTGTTTTCAGATTTATTTTTACTTTGTGGTTAAAAAATGAAAAATTCACCGTAAAGAAACACTTATTTGCTAATACAAGCGTTCATTTCAGAGTGTGCTGATTTGATGGGACTTGGTGCTGTTGGTTTCTGGCTCATGTTCGTGCTTTTAAAGTGTCACTGTTGCCTAACGTGCATTCTTCCATGCAGATGAATTAACAATAAAAAGCATTTTGCTGCAGCTCATTTCATGTTGCACAGAATACGTTTGTTAAAGTGTTTGCATTAATTTAATAATCTGTCTGTTTTTTTTCTGTGAAACAAAGGACATCACGAAGACTTCAAACTGAACTAAACTTCATCCATAACTGTTCAAACCCACAGAACTTTATTTAAAGTTTAGTTTCCCTGAACCAAATCTGTCTGGAGGAAACAGAAGATAAAACTTTATCAACGCCACACTGGGGCAATCAAATCATTAGAGCCAGCATTCATAGAGAGATCAAAGAGACAATAAAAAAGAGATAGAAGAAGAAGAGAAATGACCTCCATACACGTACGTTCAGTCACATCAGAAGAACACTGCTGCCTAAACGAAGGCTGAATTGCATGAATCAGATTTGGACAATAAATACACAGAAAGACAGTAAAAATGGTGTCATGCTGCAGAAGATGTGCTGGATATGAGCATGAAAAGAGCAGTGAAGAACATGACGAAGCTTCAGCGAGGAGCTGCAACAAGCCGGCAGCAGACGACAGCAGGAGCAGACAGACTGAGCAGCTCACACAAAGCTGATCGAGCCGCCAGGCGTCTCTGAGGCCTGAGGCAGGTCAGCAGAGCCCACGCTGACGATGTGGAACCCACCAAATCCCACGTTTCAGAGCACGTAAAAACATGAACACGTATTAAAACACCTGACGGCTCAGCCAAACTGCATTAAAACGAAGACAATAAACCATAAAAGACGAGAGCTGTGAGTGAAGATCGGGCTGCTGCTGCTGCTGCTGCAAACACTCAGCGCGCTGACAGAGGAGCCCAGCGAGTCCGGCGAGGCAGGAAGCAGCTGCTCGACGGTCAGGGCGAAGGAAAGCAGAGCTGAAGCATGACGAGGAGGCGGCGAGGAAGCAGCAGGTGATGTGACAGGTGTGTGCACCTGAGCTCTCATCACACAGACTGTGAGAGGCGGGTGAAAGCAGTGAAAGAGTGTCAGACGATGAAGAGGAGGATGAGGAGGAACGAAAGAGGGGCAGGTGTGGCGCGAATCATGGGAAGCGAGGGATGGATGGATGGATGGATGGATGGATGGATGGATGGATGGATGGATGGACAGGTAGAAGCACGGCAGGCAGAGCGTGGAGTGTGTGTGTGTGTGTGTGTGTGTGTGTGTGTGTGTGTTGGACAGCCGGCAGCATGGAGGGATGAATGAAAGGAGGGAGGAGCATATTTACCCGTCCTTTTCGTATAGCAACACTCGCTCGCTCGCTCGCTCGCTCGTTCGCTCGTGTCTCGGGGCGGGGCGGGAGGGGGCGGGGTTTGTTGTGTGTGTGTCTGCAACCACTGCTCACACTGCAGGGGGAGAGCACAGAGAGACAGTCAGTGACACACACGCCAAAACACAGCAACACACACAGTGATACACACACACTTCAGCACAGGTACGCTCAGGTACAGCCGCACACTTGGCCGAGCTTCAACAACGTCACTTCAAAGACAGCAGACACATCACGTGGACACGTCCAGGTGACGTCTCACCGGCGTCCCGCAGGACGAACGGCGAGCTTCCACTGAGGCAAACAACCAGTACCAGCCTGAAAAGTGGTATCCGAGAGGACGCCGGCTTTGTTTCCACCGTCACTAAAAAGCTCAAATCTCCTGTTTGAAGGGAAAGATTTGGTAGAAATCTGTGAAACTGAACTGTGTAAAAAGTCTCAAACCTCAACGACGTGACTGCGTCAGATCAGCATCGTCTCATGTGTTTATGTGAGAAATCCTCTGCGCGCACACACACACACACACACACACACACACACACACACACACACACACACACACACACACACACACACAGCTGCGCAGATTAACTCTCTGTATCTGTAATAACTGGTAACGTGTGTAATTCCTGTGCTCATGACTCAAAACACACGATCAGACTGTCCACAGTGGACAAAAAGGACAAAACGTCCCCAAAGAGACAGAAAAACTCAGTACAGAAAGTGACAGAAATGGACTGTACAGGCAAAACATACCCACACAAAGGCATCAGCACACACACACACACACACACACACACACACGCACGCACACACGCACACACACACGCACACACACACTGAGCCCCTGCCTTAAAGCACAAGTCAGTGTGTGTGTGTGCGTGCTGATACGATCACTCCTGTCAGATAACAGTCGGTGCACAGAAACACAAACTGAGCTGTGGTGACGCCATGCAGGCCCAGGCTGACGCAATGCATCATGGGTAACACAGATACCTGGTATCTGCTGCCTGTGGGCCGAGCGCGCCAACTTAGGCTGAAGCTTTCCTCGAGACACGCTGACGGCGTCTAAAAAGTGTGTGCTAGTCAAGAAAAAGGGACGTTGGCAGCATGTGGGAGATTTCAGGTGGAATCTTCTGGGAGTCAAAGTAGGAAAACATGATGTACCTGCAGCTCAACACCTGAAACAAAGCTACCTGTCTGTGCTAGAACAACAGAAACAGTAAGAATCAGTTAACAGCACCTCAGGTGTTGCCACCACATGTGGAGTACTTCAGGGTTAAAACTGACAGATTAAAGGAAAGTAAGGCAGCCGATGGCCAACAGGTGAAAGAATGATGTGCTAAGAACGAGGGACCTGCTGATGCTATAAAACTACTGAAGAAGAAGAAGAAGAAGAAGAAGAAGAAGAAGAAGAAGAAGAAGAAGAAGGAGCAGGAGGGGAAGTCCAGTGTAAACAGAAGCTTAGCTGAGCTAAAGATGGCGTGGAGCTCCTGATGGAGACGACGCAGGAGAGGCGGGGCGGGGGCGCTGAGCATCAGTGCTGCACAAAGACGATAATCTGCTGCAGTTAGACAGGTTGGGGGGGGTGCGAGATGATGGATGAGGGGATGCAACAGGCTGTAAAGCTCATACATGCACAGTGGAGGTCTTTATGGATGGATGGATGGATGGATGGATGGATGGATGGATGGATGGATGAGGGGGAATGAGGAGCAGAGGGCAGGGGGGCAGAGAGAGATTAAGAGCTTAGAGGGTTGGTAAGACTAATTAGGAGGCAACTAAGGATGCACAGAGAGAGGAGGAGAGAGATGAGCAGGAGCGAGGGGTGATGGAAAAAGATGTCTGCAGCCACACGAGCTTGTTCTGAACCACATCCTGAATAAAAAACAGCGCAGCCACAAACTGAAGCTCAGCTGAACCACCTGAGCTCCTTCACAGCGACGTCAAACCCAAAGACTTTCAACGGGACAAGTTCACGTGTCCCGAGCTGAAGAACCGGTTTGGTCGCTGCTGTTGACGCGCTGTTGTCAGTGTTAATGGGATGAGTATTGTTGGAGATAGAGGAGGTGTAAGCTGATACAGGGAGGTGCCACAACTCCCACCTAAAGCAGGGTTTATCACCATGTTCCCCCTCCACCACACAAAGCTCCCACTAAGCCAGCAGCTAATGAGCTAGCCCCGCTAACTCACTTTAGCTTTGTTCTGCTGCAGACGCGGCGTGCTGCATTGTTTCTAGCTTTACGCTGCTAAACGGCTCCAGATGCAGCTTAAAGCAGACAGAACGAGCTGCTAATGTCCCGACAGCAGCTTGGACTGCATCTCCTCTCTGTGTGAAGGAGGACAGGACAGGACAGGACAGGACAGGACAGGAAAGGACAGGACAGGACAGGACAGGACAGGACAGGACAGGACAGGAGGAGCGAGGACGAGCAGCTGACCCACGTTGACCCCAGTGTGCAAATGAAGGCCGGCTCTGCGGCCGCCATCTTTGATTGGCTTTTCTCTGTCTAACTTAAAAGTCATGAAACATTAACCAGCCGTGCTGTGTGCTGGTCAGCGTGTGTTACAGAGTAACTGGGATGACTGGGAGGGAACCAGAGGAGTGACGATGCAGAACCTGAGAGCGGTGTGTGGAGGAAAAGATGCTTCCAACCGACAGAGCAGGCCAGCGGCCATCAGAGGCTGTAACACACTCTGACGGTAAAAATAACTCGCAGAGCAGGACGAGGAATGTGTGTGTGTGTGTGTGTGTGTGTGTGTGTGTGTGTGTGTGTGTGTGTGTGTGTGTGTGTGTGTGTTGAAGAATGCTGCTCTGCTTTTGGTTGACAGGCACGAACAAGTGTAGAGAGCCTGAAGGAGAGGAAGCAAGAGAGGAGAGGAGGCAAGAGAGGAGAGGAGGCAAGAGAGGAGAGGAGACAAGAGAGGAGGAGACAAAAGAGGAGAGGAGACAAGAGAGGGGAGGAGACAAGAGGAGAGGAGGCAAGAGAGGAGAGGAGGCAAGAGAGGAGAGGAGGCAAGAGAGGAGAGGAGACAAGAGAGGAGGAGACAAAAGAGGAGAGGAGACAAGAGAGGGGAGGAGACAAGAGGAGAGGAGGCAAGAGAGGAGAGGAGGCAAGAGAGGAGAGGAGGCAAGAGAGGAGAGGAGACAAGAGAGGAGAGGAGACAAGAGGAGAGGAGGCAAGAGAGGAGAGGAGACAAGAGAGGAGAGGAGACAAGAGGAGAGGAGGCAAGAGAGGAGAGGAGGCAAAAGAGGAGAGCAGGCAAGAGAGGAGAGGAGACAAGAGAGGAGAGGAGGCAAGAGAGGAGAAGAAATGGCTTCATGAGAGATGAGGGAAGAAGGAGGAGGAGGAGAAGAGGGGAGATAAAACCTAGACCTGAGAGGTCACACACACACACACACACACACACACACACACACACACACACACACACACACACACACCTATAGGCTGTTTCACAGGAAACAGGGCGTATCATGACGGCTCAATGCTGAGTTTCACAATAACACTGATACAGAGTGGATGGAGCGGGTCGACCGAGGTTCAACAGAATGGAGGAGAGAGAGAGAGAGAGAGAGATGAGAGGAGAGAGAGAGGAGGGAGAGAAAGAGAGAGAGAGAGAGGAGGGAGAGAGAGAGAGGAGGGAGAGAGAGAGAGAGGAGAGAGGAGGGAGAGAGAGGAGGGAGAGAAAGAGAGAGAGAGAGAGGAGGGAGAGAGAGAGAGAGAGAGGAGAGAGGAGGGAGAGAGAGGAGGGAGAGAAAGAGAGAGAGAGATAGCGAGAGAGGAGGGAGAGAAAGAGAGAGAGGAGGGAGAGAAATAGAGAGAGAAAGAGGAGAGAGAGAAAGAGAGAAAGAGAGAGAGAGATGAGAGAGAGAGAGAGAGGAGGGAGAGAGAGAGAGGAGGGCGAGAGAGAGAGGAGAGAGAGAGGAGGGAGAGAAAGAGAGAGAGAGAGAGAGAGAGAGTTTGCTGGCTGTCAAAAAAAAGGAAGTGAGAGAAGAAGAAGAAGGAAAAGAGAAAAAGAAGTGAGTGTCTTGTCAGAGAATCCAGTCAGACCAGACGAGCCGCTTCACTGTTGATCCTGCACAAGCTCAGTAAACCCTGCCCTGATTGGCCAGCTGCCCACCACCTTCCATGGATCCTCACAGCTGATTGGCTGCTGAAGCCACAGCCCTGGCAAAGTGCCTCAAGGACACCGACACCTCCTCCACCTCCTCTCTCTGTTCATTTACTCCTCGCTCGCTCCGTTTCTCCTGTGTGAGCATCCTTATCAACCGCTCAAACCCCGCCCACACGCACGCACACACACGCACACACACACACGCACACACACGCACACACACACACACACGTACACACAGATGAGTCAGGACATGCAGTTACTGGTTAACTTTCTTTTCAAGTCTGATCTTGTGCTGAGTGACAGTCTCTCAGATCTTCGTATAAACAGTCGATAGGACTTCCAGAAGTGAACTGAAGATGCTCTTTAAAGACTTCAGGTGCGAGGACTCGCCTTCAGACGCCTTTTCACGCTTTTAAAAGTCGAAACGCGTCTCCTGACTTACGCGTGACGCCGTGGATGTTTGTTAAAGGTGCCGCTGAGTGGCCTGAAGACGGCCTGAGTGTTCATGGAGCAGGTTGAACAGGTCATTGAATTAGCTAATGAACTGACTGACATGCACTCAAGTGACCTGCTTCCTGTACACCTGTACACAGGTAAATGTCAGCTGTGGACACGGGCTCAGTGGGCCTTGTAGAGGGGACTCTGTCAGCTGATACTGTAGTCCAGAATGATCTGTCCCGTCAGGCTAGCCCATGACTGACAGCTGCGCCATCCAATCACCTGCAGAGCATTTTTGAGCCGACGTGATGCTTCAGAGGCCTCATTCAGCTCGACGTGAGACTCACACAGGCTGTCTCTGATGCACTGAGGGGTCTGCAAATGACACGACGGAGGACAGACGGCGTCTCTGCATCAGTGTTTGTCAAACTGCGCGCTGGTTCCAGCCTTCATGACGCAGCAGTATTACTTCCTGTATTTGAGCACGGGCTGATTCCTCATATGAACATGGGAAAGACGAGAAAATGAAAAGCCTGCAAAAATTCACATCAGCTGACTTCTGTGTGTGTGTGTGTGTGTGTGTGTGTGTGTGTGTGTGTGTGTGTGTGTGTGTGTGTGTGTGTGTCTACAGAGCCTCCTTTACGGTCTTCCTCCTTTCCAGCAGTCTATGTTTCTCCATCCTCCTCCAGCTTTCTTCTGTAATTACAGCCACAGTGGTGCTGGGGGGCAATAAGTCAGAGTAGGGGGTCCCTGTCAACATGCTGAGCAGCTGTCTCACACACACACACACACACACACACACACACACACACACACACACACACACACACACACTCTAACAGGTGTTGGAGACAGCCAACGACCTCTGCTCTCTCCTCTGTGAGAGCTCTATTCATTCAAACCACGCTAACAGATGCTAACCTGGACGTGCTACACAGACATGGCAACTGAGTGTGTGTGTGTGTGTGTGTGTGTGTGTGTGTGTGTGTGTGTGTGTGTGTGTGTGTGTGTGTGTGTGTGTGTGTGTGTGTGTGAGACGCAGCCACTTGTGTTTCCTCCTCACTCTCTCTCTGTTTCTGTCTCACTAAAAGCTTTATTCACTGTCGAGTCACCAGATGCTAACCTGGAGCACACACACCATCCTCTGCCAAACACTTGTGCTGCTGAGTGTGTTCACTGAAACAGCAGTGAGCAGATGCTAACCTGGCTAACACACACACACACACGCACACACACACACACACTGCGTTTCCTGTTATTAAAGGATAACTGGATGAGTGTTTACTGAACGGATGTTTGTTTTACGTGAAGCTAACGTGAGCTGTCTGAATGAGCCGTCAAGCTGAGCTGGGCAGGAAGTCAGACCACAGAGAACCCGGTTGCTTTTCAAAATAAGACACCCTCTGCAGACTGCCAATCGCACATCCACGATAAACACAATAAAAACAGACAGAAAAGTCGATGTGTCCACGACAGAGGCACAGACATCACAGACAACTCAGTTCGCAAAGTAGCTTCATTTTAGCCTGGAAGCATCGCTAACAGCAGAACAGCCTCAGGAGGGTCAGTGTGAACAGGAGGAGTGAGGACAGGGAGAGGAACCGGTTTGGATCATCATCGCCTGCTGTCTTAACGCAGACTTCAGAGATGTGGCTGCACAGCTGAACCTGTGTGACGCTCTGATTTCTGCAGGCTGTTTGTCGAACACAAACACGTGAGCTTCTCAAAGCTAACACGCTAACAGCAGCAGCTGAACAGCGGCTGTAGTTTCATTTAACGACACAGTGACGGAGGACAAAAAGAGGTGGATGATGGGACATGAGGTCAGTCCTCCTTTTCATCCCCCCTCCTCTTCTTCCTCCTCCTCCTCCTCCAAACCTCTGAGTTTTATTTTCCATTGTGGTTGGAAAAATCTCTTTTCTCCTCAAATAAAATGAAAAACTGCTTTTCTGCTTTCTGTCTCTCCCTCCTGGAGACAAAAAGACGAGCTTGGACTCTCCTGCTTTCCTTCCCTCCTCCCTCCATCACTCTCCATCCCTCCCTGCAGGAGTCAAGCTCTCCTCCTCCCTCCATCATCCTCCAGCAGTTGTCTCTCTGCTCAACAAGCGACACATTCATCCTCTGCACAGCTCACATACTCCATAAACCACACACACACACACACACACACACACACACACACACACACACACACACACACACACACACACACACACACACACACACACACACACACACACACAGCAGCTGGCGCACACACCGCCTGCATATCTGCTAACACAATTGGGAGTGTGTGCATGTGTGTAAATGTGTGTGTGGGGGTAAGAAAGGCAAACACACACACACACACACACACACACACACACAGAGTCCACATTTTTGCAGGCTGACAGATACTGGTGTGTGGAGAGTGGGAGGGGAACACACACACACACACACACACACACACACACACACACACACACACACACACACACACACACACACACACACACACACACACACACACACACACACAGCTGGCCACATCCATAACACACTATCCTCTGCTGCAAGTCCATCAGAGCGTGTGTGTGTTCTCTGCAGAGATTCTTCACTTTCACACCAACTGCTGCTACTGAGCGTGTGTGTGTGTGTGTGTGTGTGTGAGTGTGTGTGTGTGTGTGTGTGTGTGTGTGTGTGTGTGTGTGTGTGTGTGTGTGTGTGTGTGTGTGTGTGTGTGTGTGTGTGTGATTGGACAGCAGGAAGCTTGCCATTGGTCTGGAGCTGGTGATCACAGATTAAGTGCTTTTTAAAGAAGCTGATTGGTGGACGCCTTCAGGTGCTGCACAGCTTCACTTCACACCTTCCACCTTAAAGACGTCTCTATTCTGTCCAAACGGCACTTGAACGCATCGCAGGACGAACCCTCTGAGCCTGAAGCATGCTGTGCAAACAGACCTGCCCCGTCTTGTCTTCTAGAATTAACCGCCGGAGCCTTTGATTTCCCGCTCACGCAGCTATAAGAGGGATAGAAACACGTGTTTTTCCCACGACACCTCAAAGCATCACACATGCATGTCACAGTCAATATCTGCTCGCACAGATTAGAAACAGTGTGTGATCTGACGGGGCTCCACGACACTGTTCACTGCTGCGTTTCCATAGATTAAACAGGTTATTGATCCATAGTGAAATAGCAAGTCAGCGAAGGCCACACTGAATGTCTGCTCCTCCTCCTCCTCCTCCTCCTCCCCCTGCTGCTGGAGTTACAACAACAATGGAAGCTGGGTGTGACTCCTCCTGTCCCCCCTCCTCCTCTGTTCTTTTCTCTCCATCTTTCTCTGTATGCAAAGTAAACCCTCACAGCTCTGTCATCACCTGAAACACAGGGTGAGTGTGTGTGTGCGTGTGTGTGTGTGTGCACGCGCTCAGTAAGTCCAGAGCTCAAACCAGCTTTGGCGTGTATGAGCATGCTGTGGGGCCTCAAGGCGTCACACACATACACACACACACGCACACACACTGTTGTAAGACTTTACTGCCATGTGTGTTTTCACTTTAAATCAATGGCACGATAACAATCTAACACACATTAACAACGTGTTTTTGTATCAGAAAATATCACTTTTCATTTCATCTCTCACACACACACGCACACACACGCACACACACACACACAGGTCAAGTTAGAGAAAGATGGAGAGATTCATCACAACAGAAGAAGATGAAGTGAAGAGAAAGAAAGAAAGAAAGAAAGAAAGAAAGAAAGAAAGAAAGAAAGAAAGAAAGAAAGAAAGAAAGAAAGAAAGTTTCAGATTTTTGTGTCTTCAGCAGGAACCAATGAGGTTGAAGCTGAGAGCCACAGACAGGAAGTCAGACAGCATTAAGAGACGGACCACGAGACGCTGGTCTGGGTTTTGTTGACAGTAAGAAAAATGTGGAACAACACTTAAGTTTTCAATTAAAGAAGAAGGGAGCAGAGGAGAGATGGAGAGGAGGGGGAGGAGGGGGGAGAGGCAGAGGGAGAGGGAGGTGAGGCTGGAGCGAAAAAAGATGAAAAAACAGAGAAAGATGCAGAAAGAGAGAAACTGCCCGTCTTTCCACTATAATGGCCGTCTTTGTGTGTCAGAAGAATACAGCCTTCATGTGGACACACACACACACACACACACACACACACACACACACACACACACACACACACACACACACACACACACACACACACACGTAATTAGATGATGCAGTTCAGCTGAGGCCTGACCAAAGATGCCGTTTCTCCCCCTCATCCCTCCTTCCTCTTCCTCTCATCTCTCCTTCACCATCTTCTTCTCTCCTTCCTCACCTTTCTCTTCCTCCTCTTCCTCTCTGCTTCTGATGCC
The DNA here is from genome assembly GCF_039877785.1 of Chaetodon trifascialis. NCBI lineage: Eukaryota > Metazoa > Chordata > Actinopteri > Chaetodontiformes > Chaetodontidae > Chaetodon > Chaetodon trifascialis. The sequence continues at coordinate 23,204,863 of NC_092073.1, forward strand.
CTACCCCTCTGTTCCTCCTCTCTCTCCTCAGCTTCATCTCCTGCTTTATCCTTCTACCTCCATTATACATCCTTCCTGCATCACCTCCTCTCCCTTCTCCTCCTTCTTTTTTCTTTCTTCTATCTTTCAATTTTGTTGCTCCTAAACTTTCTCTCCTTTCTTTCTTCCTTTCTGTTTCCCCTTCGTCCTTCCCTCCCTATCACTCTGTTTTCTGTCCATCTAACTCATCTGCACTCTTTCTTCTCTCTTTCTCTCTCCATACAAGCTAAAGTACAAGGCCACACATTCGGCCAATCAGAGCCCTCGCTGCCTGCAACCCTCCCATCCAACGCTGGACAGCTGTGTGTGTGTGTGTGTGTGTGTGTGTGTGTGTGTGTGTGTGTGTGTGTGTGTGTGTGTGTGTTAGCAAGTCAAACAGCTGCTGCTGCTGAGGAGACCAACTTTTTCCAGTTCAGACCAGCGTATCTCAGAAAAACTTCACCTGAAATCACAAAACTTCGCTTCAGCCTCCTTTCCTGCCTCCTTCTCTCCTCTCCTCATCTCCTTTCCTTCCTCTCTCTGAAATAAAACTGCGTCAGACAATTGCACTCTGTGTGCTTTAGCTGGCAGCAATTTATCTTCACAATCTCCACGTTTCTGCTGAAAAGTGGGAGAGAAAACATCAGAAACAGATCAGACTCATGAGGTTGAAGGTTTGATTTCCCCTCGAGGGCTTGCGCTCGCACTCGCGCACGCGCACACACACACACACACACACTGTGTTCACTCGTGATGCTGGGACAAAATGGCGTTCACTGAGTTTCATTCACTCCTGACCAGAAAAACTTCAGCCGTGTGTTTTACAGCATCTTTTACACACCAAGAGCAAAGGGCTGCTCAAGATAAAGCAGTTAATGTGTCACTGAGGAGCTCACGCTCTCTCACACACACACACACACACACACACACACACACACACACACACACACACACACACACACACACACACACACACACACACAGGGATAAACTTTGACAAAGTCCAACTCTTAAGGCACCACTGATCTCTTTTATCCTCCATCCCAGGCCTGTCTGTGCTTATCTGTGTTGCAGAGATGCTGAAACAACACTGGCGTATCCTTCACTTCCTGTCTGGAGAGGAAGCAGGAAGCAGCGGGGGGCTGCGCAGGGACTGAGCATTCTTCTATCTCCACCTCCCTCCCTGACCTATCTCTCCCCCAAAGGTGATGGGGGCGTTGGTTTGTGAACAAAAGGCTCAGAATCAGCTGATTTCAGCCTTGCGAAGCTTCCAAAAGCTTTTACTTTGAAAGGTCACAGGAATAAACAGCTCAGACTGGATGTTTCTTAGGATGATGACGAGGAAACAGACAGCTCTGGTGACCATGCTCGCTCTCAGAAGTGTCGTGGTCTTAAAGGGTCAATCTGCGTTTTAAACATCAGTGAAATCTGAGAGGATTAGACCTACAGTACCCAGAATGCCCTGCTGTGGGTGCCTGTCTGTCTGAAGAGTGTGTCAGGTCTAATCTGGACTGACCGGACCCTCCACATTAGAGTTACATAAGAGGCCAGAGTCCAACTGAGCAGAGCCACCAGAGACTGCACCTCCTCAACACTGTGCTGTGAGGAGCAGGAGAAAAGAAAAGAAAAGAAAAGAAAAGAAAAGAAAAGAAAAGAAAAGAAAAGAAAAGAAAAGAAAAGAAGGAGGGAAGGAGGTGAAGAGGAGAGTAGGAAAGGGGAAAGCACAAAGAGAAAAATAAATTGGAAGAGAATGACAAGATGATGAGGAGGAGAACGATGAAGATGAAGACAGAGGGCTAAGAGAAAAGGAGGAGGAAGGGGAAGAAAGAGAAGGAGGAACGTGTTGGGAGGATGGGAGAGTGGGAGTACAAAAGAGGGAGAAGGAAGAGGAGTCTTTTGGATGGGGACATGAGGACATGAGGAGAAGGATGATGAAAACTTCAAGAGGAGGAGCAGGAAGAAAGAAAAATGACAGAAAGGGAGAGGAAGTGGATGAAAGTGGAGTAAGAAAATTAGATCTGGAGGAGGAAGAGGAGGAGGAAGAGAAGGAGGGAAGATTAAGAAACAAAAACGGGAGTTAACTCGACTCCTTAGAGGGAGACAAAGAAGATGAAAAACGACTTTGAGACTGAACTTTGGTCCAACTGGAACAAAAGAAGAGGAGGAGGGAAAGGAAGGGAGGAGAGGAGGAGGAGGAGGAGGAGGAGGAGGAGGAGGCAGAGGAGGAGGGAGAAGAGGAATAAAGAAGAAAAAAGAGGAAGAGTAAAGCGAGCTTTGGTCAGGAGAGGAAAGGAAAGAAAAGAGACAGCAGTGAGAGGAGAGGACACGAGGAGGAGAGGACACGAGGAGGAGAGGACACGAGGAGGAGAAACAAGAAGGAGGAGGAACAAGGTGGGGAGGACACAGGTGGGGAGGACACAAGGAGGAAGGGACATGAGGAGGAGGAGGGGGAAAAAGGAGGAGAGGACACGAGGAGGAGAGCAAAGAAAAGGGAGGAGAGGACACGAGGAGGAGAGCAAAGAAAAGGGAGGAGAAGAGACAACAGAGAAACAACAGAGGGAGAAAAATTAAGACAGAAATAAGATGCAGATTTATGTGAAACTGAAGTCATGAGAGAAAA
>NC_092073.1:23212500-23290000 GCF_039877785.1 Chaetodon trifascialis
ACACACACACACACACACACACACACACACACACACACACACACACAGGGCCACCTTCACCCTGTTCGCCGCCTGCAGCAAATAAAGCCGTATTTACTGCGAGTCCAAAGTCCGAGCGGCTCGGCTGTGAAAGAATGTCACAGTGGATGGAGGGAGGAGGAGGAGGAGGTGGAGGAGGAGGAGGAGGAGGAGGAGGAGGAGGAGGAGCAGGAAACAGAGGGCATCTTGGGGGGGACGTGCTGAGGAGATGAAAGGCAAAAGGAGGAGGAGGAGGATGCTCATGCTGGACTTCATTTATGATTTGAGGTATTTAAGACAAACGTGCTGCAGGTTGTATTTAAAGGAAACATGTTGTTCCTTCTGTGCTGAGAGTGAGAGCTTAGCTAAGATAGCTAAGCTAGCTTAGCTTAGCATAGCACTGAGATACTGAAACTGTGAGGTGCAGAAGATTAGTTTCAGAAAGTGTCCTGAACGAACACACGCTCATATTTTCATGTCAGAGATCTCTGAACATCACTGATTGGTGAGCTAGCTGCTCCAGGTCTTTATGCTAAGCTAAGTGGCTAATGCGCTCCATCAGACGTCTCATCCAAACAAACAAACACATTTCTTCAAATGTCTGCAGAGAGAGAAGAAGAGCAGCAGGGAGCAGGAGGGGGGAACGGGAAGTGAAGCGGCCTCTCATCAGGAGTGCAGGAGGAGGTGGAGGAGGTGGAGGAAGTGGAGGAACAATAGCTCCTCTCTCTCCCCTGAAGCCCAGCAGCAGCATCGCTCATCCACGTCACGCCTCATTATCAAAGAGGCTCGTTACGTCAGCGCCGAGGTGTTGTTCGTCCTCTGCTGCCGAGCTTCCAGGAAACTTTCACCGAAAAAAACCCTCAGGCCATGTTTGGAGAGGAGGAAGAGGAGGGAAGAGCTTCCTCCTGATGAAGACGATGCTCATCACCAGCTGAAACACGGCACAGTTTGCACTGACGCTCTGATCTTCAGCTCACAGACACGAAGTTCAGCACCTCTACGTTTCGTAACTGTCCAACCAGAAGCTGACGAACTTTAAGCGTCTCCACGAACGCCTCGTCCTCCGAGCGCCACGACACGCCGACACTCTGCTCTCAGCCCGCCGGACGCTTTTCCCGCCATCAGCACCAGACTTCATTCAGAAAACCACCGTTTTTGAAAACTAACACCGAGGAGCCCAGAAAACGAGCAGATGATGACATCATCAACAGACTGATGTCAACAACAAACAACAACAAACAAACAAACAACACCCTCCTTCAGCTGAACACAGACGACTGGAATATTGACTCGCTCTAACTTTAGCGTCTCCGCGGCTATTTAAAGATGGTGGTTTGTGCCTAAATTTAAACCCAGCGAGGAGACCACAAGGCAGTCCTGGTGGGCTCCCAGCGTGTGTGTGTGTGTGTGTGTGTGTGTGTGTGTGTGTGTGCGTGTGTCCTACTTTAGCGCTATTCATCCTTCGTCTCATGTTACACTCGTCCTCCTCTGCGTCTCTGTGAGGACTCGCTGCTCAGCTCTGGGCTCTCACGTTGCCATCGATCGCTGTATTGATTATCAGTGAGCACAAACTGATGACGTCAGATGCGACAGGTGAGGCGTCATGTGACTGACGCGCCGGTTCAGTCTGACGTCGAGTGAAAAGCTTCGTCTGACCGTCGAACCTGACACTCGTTTCACTTCCGGTTGGACAGAAACGAGAAACCTGAAGACATCTTTCATGTTTCCTGATCGATCAACTGCATCATCAATCGATTAATCACCTTCTGCAAAGGTTTAGTGACGGTACGAGAAATGTCCCAGAATTCTATGAACAGATGGAAACATCCAGCGAGGTCAAAGGTGATGAGCCAAAACCAGGTGATTCACACCTGATTCACACCTGATTCACACCTGCTCCAGGTGTGATCACACCATCTGAGCTGCTGTTTCCGGAGCACTCACACACATTTTCTGGCCTTCCTCGGTGGACGGAGATGCTCGGCTGTCATGATGACGAAGGCCGTGTAGTTGCTCGTGATTGGAGGAAAATAAAAAGATTCCGATGTGGACGTGCAGAAGACAAAAAGCCTTCCTCTCCCCACAGCACACCATCATCTTCATCATCAGCAGCCCAGTCCTCCGACGCGTCTGCTCCACCTGTGACTCACCCAGCCCTGCCTCGCCGCTTCCTGCCAATCGACCATCACTGACATCATGTGTCTGCTGCCTGTCTCTGGCTCCGACCTTCATCCACCTTCGCCTTCATCACGACTTTCAAACTCTGCCTCCTGCTTCACGTCTTCTTCTCTGGAGCTTTTGGTCTCTGAACTTTGTGTCACTCTGTGTGGAGATCCAGCAAACTGAAGACTACAGGCCTCTCTGCAGACGGGGGGGCGGGGGGCCATTTGGTCCAGCCAGAGGTGTAACAGCTAAACCTCCACCCACTCCCATCCCCCACCACACCTCCCTGTCTCCATCCACAGACCTCCCCCGACCACATCAGAGAGGAGTCTCACACCAGCGGCGTGTCCGTCCAGACGGAGGTTCCCTCCCATCATGGCGTCCCAAACCCAAAGAGTTCCTCCTCCCTGTCAGTTCCTGTCAGTTCCTGTCAGGGAGGAGGAAGAGGAGGAGCACACCTCCACCTCTGAGCTTTAGATCCTGTTTTAATGTGAACGTTTCAAACTTCTTTCTCACGTCTTGTCGTCACAGGAAGCACCTGAACACACCACAGGTGGTGTTTCTGAAGTCAACCTTCAGCCCAAATAACTGCTCCCCGTCTCCTCCTCCTGCTCCTGCTCCTGCTCCTGCTCCTGCTCCTGCTCCTGCTCCTCCTCCTCCTCCTCACCTTTCTGAACTGCATGTTAACTCCTCCTCCTCCTCCTGCTGTCGGGGGATGGAACATAATCTTATCTAAAAAAGGCGGGTCTATAAATAGCGGCTGGGCGCACAGAGACCTGCAGACACACAGAGAGACAGAGGTGCTGATGGAGGTCCACGCGTAACGTCATGCGGCGACCCAGGGTGGCCTCTGATTGGCCCGGACGAGCCGAGGAACAACCCGCTCGCTCCAGCGTGAAGCATCAGCTTCGCTCGTCATTGGTTCAGATTGACCAGAGTCTCTCCTGGTTTCGTTCTGACGCTCCAAGCGTTCAAATAGTCCAGAACAGGAGACGAGTGTCCACCGTCATCGATGTCCCCACAGGCTGCTGTCTCCACTCACTGACTGTCTCCAGGTGTCTTGTCTTATCTCACTGAGAGACACTCAAATCGTCTTTAGAGAAGAGACACCGTGTCTCAATGGATCAATCAATCAATCAGAATGGCTGATTTGACCTGATGAGCGACCAATCAGAGAAGCTCTGAGCGATGATTTCAAACACCAGCAAAACCAGTCAGATGAAAGTATTTACTGGTTTTCTTTGACTTCTCTCTGGTTTTTGGACACGGAACAAAACCTCAGTTTAATGTTTTTTAACACCGCGAGAGAAGAGAGGAAGGATGTCATGTGACCCAAACTGCTCCAATCAATAGGTGTGTGTGTGTGTGTGTGTGTGTGTGTGTGTGTGTGTGTGTGTGTGTGTGTGTGTGTGTGCGTGTGTGTGCATGTGTGTGTGTGTGTGTGTGATAAATGGAGGTTAATGTGGAGACAACAACAGTCTCAGAGGGAGGACCAGAGCTTTTAATTAGCTGCTTCCCTTCAGTCCCTGTGGACACAAACGTCCCACTGAAACTCCCCCATCCACACACACACACACACACACACACACACACACACACACACACACTGTAATTATCACATTAGAGTTCCCGACACTAATTACACAAATACCTGGACTGATAATTACAATTAAAGAGTCGCGTTTTCCTCAAATTTGAACGATGAAATTTTAAAGTAAAACTCAAATTGAATTTTTATTTGCTTCCCTTTTGTTCTTCTGTGGTTTTACTTCATTAATAACTGAACTATCGGAAAAAATAAAAAGTCGTGACGCAGTTTGTCCCACTTTCACTGTTCTACATGTGTTTATGCTTTATTATGCAGGCTGTGATGTCCCATCATTTATCTTTAATTATTCCACCTAAATAATGACCAAAAGATACAAAATAATCACTGTTATTATTTATAACGGCGGTCTGATGACGACACGGCGAGGAGGCAAAGCGACGCCTCAGTCGGGGAGTTTCACTCCTCCTCCAGCTTTTATCACCTGCTGGAGGGAAAAACAAGCATCCCTCCCTCCTTCATGCTACATCATGCCTTTACATGACTGTAACTGCAGGCTGTGTGTGTGTGTGTGTGTGTGTGTATGTGTGTGTGTGTGTGTGTGTGAGGCTTCAGTTCCCACAAAAAGCACTCACAATGGAGGATGCCCCATCGCACAAGACACTCTTTGTGTACAACTATCTGTGTGTGTGTGTGTGTGTGTGTGTGTGCGTGCGTGCACGGGACACATCATCGGCTACATCATCGACCGTCAGCATTTTAAAATGTCCACCACCACAGAAGAAGAGCTTTGACAGAAGCACAGCTAGCCGCCTTAGCTGTCACTGTGCTGCTAACTGGAACGTCAGCGGGTGAAAGGGAAGCATGGAGGCTCTCACACACACACACACACACGCACGCGCACGCACGCACGCACGCACGCACGCACGCACGCACGCACGCACGCACGCACGCACGCACGCACACACACACACACACACACACACACACACACACACACACACACACACACACAGCATCCTTTGCTGTTGCCTCGACACAAAGAAAGAAACTCAGCGGACTTTTAGCACCTGAGCTCACAGAGGAATCAGCAGACATCCACTTTGATGTTTTGATTAATACCCCCCCCCCACACACACACACACACACACACACACACACACACACACACACACACACACACACACACACCCTGCACCCTCCACGCCGCTCCATGAGACGAGGAGTCGAGGAGTGGAAGAGCGAGTTCAGACTCCCCCTCAGCGAGCAGCGTCTCTGTCGCCGAGGGCCCGGCTCGGCCTCAGTGTTGAATTTCGTAATGGAATGCTAACTGCTCATCCAGACCTCTCCTCCTCCTCCTCCTCCTCCTCCTCCTCCTCCTCCTGCTGCTGCTCCTCCTCTGACAGGAGGAGGAGGAGGAGAAGGAGGAGAGGACCAGCGACGGCCAGAGTGCTCAGCCTATCACCTTCAGAAAGCTCCCACTGCATGTGAACGCAGGCCGCTGCATCGTTCAGCCGCAGAGGAAACGCTGAAGAGCGTCAAAAATGTCGACAGAGGCAACAGAAGTTACTGCAGTACTACTGCAAGGATGCCACAGTGACAGTACTGTGAGATAAAAGTACCACAAAGCCACTGCACACCATCTGTGGAGCACTACAAACACACTGTGTCCACGATGAAGATGATGTCAAATGGGATGAAGTCAAAATGACTCATCACACAGAAACACTTTAAGAATATTTAACTGACACCACAGGAGGAAAAACACAGTACAAGTACTGCAAACACACACACAGACACACTTAAGGTGCACACAGGAGTACCTTCATGTTTGAATTCAGCGTGAAGCGCCGACACACTGAAGTCCCCGAGCTCCAAAAATACAAGAAAAACACGACAAACCTGCTTTTTGGAGCCACAAACACACGAGACGCTCAGGAAACAATTAAGTCACCAGAAACACACAAATACTGCGAGGAAACTGTTTGACACAGTCGCCATTACACAGAGAAATGCTCTGAAGGCCGCCGGAGTCACAGCAGCACGGGACCGACGAGGTTATCAGGAAGTCACAGCAGCTCTCCCAGAATGCACCAAAACGCCACACAGAACGCCAAAATACCTGAACATCTGCACCATGACGGTACTACACAGTCTGAGAACTACAAACACACTGTACTCCTCTTCAGTGACAAAGCCTTAAAGTACACGCAGAGTACTTTAAGTCAAAGTACTTCAATGTGCAAACTCAACACAATAAAGCTGCTGCTGAGTACACAGAAAGACAGTACAGTTACAGCAAATACTCCAAACTCCGCGTACAAATACAGTTTAATGTACATCATTTCAGTGAGGATAATAAATTCAGGAGTGTGATGGGAGCAAAGGTTGAGAACTAATCAATAAATACACGCTCAAGTGCCATTACTGCACTTCAGGTCCCGACATGTGGAGAAGAGACGTGAAGCTGCTCTGAAGTCTCTGATCAGGAGGACAAACAGAGACAGCTGAGAGGGTCCTCCGTCAAACTGGAGTTAAAGTTCCACCGCAGAGAGGTGGAGAGACATCGAGCTAACACGGAGAGAGAGAGAGAGAGAGAGAGAGAGAGAGAGAGAGAGAGAGAGAGAGAGAGAAATCCCTAGCAACCATTATCTAACCAGTTCAAGCCTGAGCGCGAGAGGAGGAACAAAACTCATCAGTTCATCTCCAACCACCGCGCATCCATCAATCATTGACCCGGACCACCGATAACAAAGTCTGTGACACACTAAAACTACATTATTACGTTTAAGCGCCGCGTTCAGCATCCTCCGCCAACACGGTACCGACGCGGAAAACCACGACGAGGCCAGCGGCACGCGAGCCGCGGCAAAGTTCGCCGACACGACGGTCTGAGGCGGGACGCGGCTCCGGGCGCCGGAATGAGGCCCGAGTTAACGTTTAAGATGGAAGTTAAAGCGGTGGATGATGTCGAAAGAGAGAAAAGAGACCAAGGAGGGGGGAAGGAGGAGGAGGTGGATGCAACAGGCGTCACGTCGATGCTGCTGCTGGCTGCGCGTAACCGGAGACGGTGGAAAAGTCTCCGAAACGCGGCGAAAAGTCGCCAAACAGCGGAGAAAAGTGCGCCAGGCGGAGCGGAGCGGCGGTACCGGACGCCCCGGTGCCGCCTTACTGCGCTTTATAAATGCACCGGGGTCGCTTTAGTGCTAAATATGTCTGGGCAAGGTCACAGCAGCAGCGTCGAGCTAGCCGCAGTTAGCTAGAATGCGAGCGGAAGTGGAGCGATTGTCCTTCCAAACTAAAACTTACGTTCAATTGAGGATCAAAGTGCATTAAAGTTGGTTCATAATGTTGTTTTGCTCGCTGTAGTTTTACACTGACAGCTGCACGAGAACACACGTGACGTTTTATACATCTAAAATGGAAAGCAAGCTTTTCAGGTGGACTGTGTGATGTTTGTCTCGGGATAACAGATGAAGCTGTGACATCCATCAAAGAGCGCTGATCCTGTCAGATTAACCAAAACCTGAGCTAACACGTCACCACAGACGGTGTGCACAAGCATCATGACCACAGTCAGAAACATCAACATATCAACACCAAACATCTCACCAAACGCACACAGTTAGGTTTAATCACTGTCTGCTCATGTTCTGTATGCCTGAGAGCGTTCAGCTTCAGTCAGCTCACCAACACACACCTCACCAACACACACCTCACCTCCAGCACCTGAAACACTACATTAAACCTAAAGTTCATATTTTGCTTCGCTGAGCTCTGCTCTCTGCCTTCATCAACAGGTGGTTTTACTTTGAAAGCAGCGACAGGAAGCGACCCCGCTCGTTGCCGTTAGCTTATCCGTGTGTCTGGTAGCTTTACACATGGCCACTAGCAGCGAGGCTCCGACCAAAGTGCACCCGAGATATGGATGCTCGACTCCGGCGGCGAGCAGACTTTGAACCCCCTCTAGCCGCCCTCCCCGCGGGGCGAAACCACCATGTAACAGCCTCAAACGTGCACACGGGTGATAAAGTTGCACCAAAAGTGACAAAAAAAAAGTGACAAAAACAAGTTGTTTGTGATAATTAGCTGAAGTATCGTGAATGAGGAAGAGACCCGGGTTGAATTCCACCGCTTGGATGCGCATCAAACTAGGAAGCAACACGGAGAGGAGAGAAAAACTCTTCTCCTTCCCCCGCCGTCTCCGCGGCTCATCTCAAACTTTAACACCCCAAACAAGCTCAAAGTTCGCCCCGAAGCCGAGCAGCACGCGGGGCATCGATGAACGCGAGGCTCGGAGGCAGAAAAGCACCAAAACACAGCGATGGAGAGGCGAAAAAAGCGGACTTACGCTTCACTTTGTTGGGGTTGGGCTGCTTGCGCCGAGACATCGTGGCGAGGATGATGATGGTGGCGGGGGCGATGATGATGATGATGAACGGCGGTGATGGTGGATGATGAAGGGGATGAAGAAAAAAAAGAAGGGAGAGAGGCAGCAAACTTGCTCCGGAGAGGAGAGGAATCAAAATGGCGTTTCCGAAGGGATGTGCAAACTTGGACAAACTTTACTCCGGCTTCTCCTCCTCCTCCTCCTCCCCTCCCTCCTCCACCTCCTCCTCCTCTTCTGCTTCTCTTCCTCTCTCCTCTCCCGGAGGAAAAAACGCTGCAGAAAAGGAGTGTTTGAGGGGAAAACGTTGCTTTTCGTGTGGGCTTTTCTTTGAATTCCTCCCCGGACTCCCGGCGCTGTCCTCTCTCTCTCTCTCTCGGCGTGTCTCGGTGTCTCTCTCCCTCTAAACCTGATAAGTAAAGCTCATCACGTGTTGTCTCTCCAGTCTCCAAGGGGACGTGGCCACCAAGCATCTCTGCCTTTACGCACGCGTTACTGGATTACTTCTTGTCCTTTGTGGCGGTAACGAGCCTTTAACGCGATGGAGGAAGAACCAAACCTTCATTTTATCGTAAAAACAGTGAAATGTGCACCGCAGTGCGCCTTTTGGCCCACTTTCATTAATCTTTCACCACTTTGTGCCACAAATCTCTGCATCAAGGCCTAAATTTGACATTTGAGAGGCTTCATGTTGGACTTAACGTTTATTTAACTTCCACTTCATCCGTGTTATCACCTGAAAAATCACCTGAAAGTTGATTCATCCACAACTTTACTCCGCTCCACCTCTGCCCGCCTCTAAAAGTGTCTCTCGTGTCTTTCTTTTGGACAGAGACAGGCTGCACACGTCCCTTTTGTCGCTGAGGCTCACTTTAAGGTGCTAAAAGGTGAGAAACCCTCCGCGCGGCTCGGCCTCGCTGCTCGCACCAGCCTCCCCACCTATCGCGAGGTTTGAGGGGCCGAAGCGGGGACGGAGCGAGATCTCGCGGGCTTTGGAGCGAAGAAAGGATGGATGGAGGCAGCTCGTGTGTTTAAAGTTAGGAGGATTTGTCTCAGGTAACGAGGCCGCGAGCGGTTTTAACGGAAACGTTAAATGTGTGAGTCAAAAAAACAAAAGAGGCTCACACCTTAAAACTAAAGAAAGTTTGAGTTTTGCCTTAAAAATAATGTAGTTCCTGTTTGATAACTGGGTATTCAGGACAGTAACTGCCTCCACCTGTGAATGAAAGCACACTTCAGTCACGTGCAGCCTGTGAAATGATCTTTTCTAAAGTCCTCTGATTGTTAACAGGAAGCGTTTCGAAGAATAAACACACACATGTTTAAAGTGATCCTTCCTGTGTGAAATGTTCAGGTAGAAAACATCAGGTAGAAAATGTTCCGAAGTTCTCTGATTCCATCTTAAAGTCCTCTTTAAACCTCAGAAGTAGACTCAAACTAAAGTCATTCCACGTAAATAAGACTGGTGCTTGTTCACGTCACGTTTTGACGTGAATTCTTTGTTTGAAAGATCTGAAGCCGTGAAGGAAACATGAAGTTTACTCTGAAGACAAACTTTTGATGAGCAGCTTTCCACCATTGAGAGGCCTTCAGCGGTGATGAGGGCGTGTGTGTGTGTGTGTGTGTGTGTGTGTGTGTGTGTGTGTGTGTGTGTGTGTGTGTGTGTGTGTGTGTGGATATAAATAACTCCTCCAGCAGCAGCAGCTCCGTCCTCGGCTCGCTGCTCTCAGGTTGGACTTAAACTCCGGCCGCTGAAGCTGCAGACTAAATTTAAACTGCTCCCACTTTCATTGTTAAATTTAGTGCGAGCGGCTCGTCTCCTCGCTCGCTGCACGTCGAGTTCCTCTCCCACATTCCTGCCGGGCCTCCATCTCCAGATACAGACCCCTCCTCCCATCCTCCTCCTCCCCTCCTCCCATCATCCCCTGCTGGAGAGAGGAGCGCTCAGGCATCTCTCCTCCCATCGCACCCCTCCTCCCCTGCAGGCGGCTGCAGCAGAGCAGGAAGAGCCCCGTCTGTCTCGGGCTGGTTCGGCCTGTTGCTGATGAAGGACGGGAGGGAGGAGGGGCTGATGGGAGGACTGGGTGTTACCAGGACTCTGGTTCGTGGCTGAATGACTTCAAAAAGCACATTCACTTTTGTTTAGCAGCCTCTTGCAGCCAGATGTTGGTCTACGTTCAGGGAGCGTGCTTTGAGATGCTTTCTTTGCAACAGTGAGACGAGAAGAAGAAAACCAACGTCACACCTCCAGGCAGACAGGATGTGATTAGCTTAGCTTAGCATGAAGCACCTACCAGGACCTCTACAGCTCCCGGACCAACATGCTGTATGCTGTGCTTTGAGCTAAATGCTAATGCTCACAGTGACATGTTAACACGCTGATGTTTTGCATGATAGCATGCTAACACTTGCTAATTAGCATTCAAAAGAGTAACAGATTTTCAGTTTGGACCGAAGCAGCGCGCCGACAGACAGACGTGTAATCTTCCATCTGTGCTGTTCAGCTTGTGGTTGCAGGGAAAAGCTGGAACTATTTGTTGTTGAACATCAGCGTATCCATCCGCCTCATCTGTGGTGCTTGACCTGAGGAGTTTGACTCCAGTTTTTCATGGTTTCACTGTCGAACAAACTCTGAATAAAGAACGGACCGGACTGTGCGGTCGGACCGGTGGATCTGGACTGTGCGCACATCACCGCGTCAACTGGAAGCTACACCCTGACTGTGGACGGATGAAACAAACAGCATGCCTCATGTTTATTAGAGAGCTGCTGGTGGCGCCATTCTTCAGCTGTGGACAGAGCCAGGCTAGCTGTTTCCCCCTGCTCCCAGTCTTTATGCTAAGCTAGGCTAATTATCCAACACACATCAGACTGATCTGTGATGCTCGACGCATCTGTGTCAGCAGAGATGGTAGAAACAGTTATTGCCTCTGGAAGTCTAGTGAGTTTTGTGCAGTAAAGTCTTGTAACAGAGTATTTTTACTTTCACTGAAGTGAAAAATACAAGTACTTCTCAGTAGACTGTAGTAACGTGTGTCAGAGCTGCAGCTGATGGAGACGCCGAGCAGAAACAGATCAGTGTGTACTGTTGACACATGAAACACAGGCAGAGCAGCTCAGCTGAAACAGACTGCAGGAGCCTCCATTTCATTACAGCCACACACACACACACACACACACACACACACACACACACACACACAGAGCCAGAAAAGCAGCTAACAGCATTACATCACTAATCCAATCACTGCTTTTCACCTCAACTGGCCACTTTTCAATTCAAATTAATCTATTGAGATACAAAGGGCCCATCCCCAACACACACACACACACACACACACACACACACACACACACACACACACACACACACACACACACAGATCATTCACATTAACATGAGCCACTTAAAGCTCCTGATGTGGAACAGCTGAATGGATTAGAGACGAAGCGTCAGCGCTCAGCGGTTCTCTGTCGTTATTCGTTCTTTAACGTTCTTTATGTTTAGTTTAGCTAACACCGAACGATCTGAACCAGATCGTCAAAATGAATAAACAAGTAAATAATTAGTAAAGCACTTTGTTTTATGACCATGTCCCCTCATTCTCAGCTGTACTTTACTGCTAACATGCTAAGCTAAGACAGTGAACAGCATGTTAGCATGCTAAAGTTAGCGTGTAGCCGATAGCATTGCTGAGCTGCAGCAGAGCCTCAGAGCTGCTGTGTCGCCTCAGTCTGGTTCTTTTATCTGAGAAGCACCAGAAGCACAAACGCTGTGAGCACATATAACAACTTTTCACACACACGTGTGAAGTTAAAGTTAACTCAGGTTGGTTGTTCCTGATCTGCTGATTAGTTTCTATAAAAATGTGAAACACCTGATGACATCACGGGCAGGTAACTCGTCCCGCTCGTCATGTCACCAGGCCTCGTTTCCATCCCTGAGAGCTTTGAAATATCCGCTGAGCTTCAAACAAACGAGTCTCAAACACAGCTTGTGTGATTTTACTGCATTTAAAACCGACTTGTTCTGTTTCTCTGCGGCAGCTGCGACACATCGAGGGTCAAAAAGACGAAATGACAGAAGAAAAAGTTCACCTCTGTCTGGAAACCAGACGCAGACCAGAGAGTGTGATGTTATTTATTGGACTGTAACCATGGAGCTGTTGCTGAGGAACGAACCATCGCCAACAAAAGGGTGGATTCATCCATTCATCCAGCGGAGAGCAGGAGGAGGAGGAGGAGGAGGAGGAGGAGGAGGAGGAAGAGGAGGACAGGCATCCCCAAACTCAGCCGAGCAGCGTCTCCACCAGCTGGAGAAAGGAGATCTGAGCTGGAGGCCACTACCAGTTGACACAGTTGTTGTTGATGAAACTTTACACAGTCCTCCTCTTCCTCCTCCTCCTCCTCCTCTCTCCTCATTGGAGTGCTGTCCGGACAGGCAGGCAGGCAGGCAGTCACATGAAGCCAGCACCTGTCGGCAGCGTGGGGGGATGAAGCACATTCTGTTCGGCAGCCAGCTTCACACGCCGGCCGCGGTCGCGTCCGTCGGCGCTCGCTCCGGCCGCCGTTCAGCTCCAGCAGCGCTGAGCGGGTTTAAAGCTGCAGCTCAGACATGTGCTGAGGTCAGAGCTGCAGCGGCAGAGGGGTGAGGATGGTGGTGTGGGGGGAGGAGGAGGAGGAGGAGGAGGGGGTGAAAAACCGGTTTCCAATAGTGACGGATGATTTGTAGGTAACAGTTGTTTGCCTTGCAGCCTGAGGCCTGCCCCGCTCTGCAGCATGCAGGCTGACTGAGGCTGACGCCGAAGACGAAAGTTCAGGCCATGTCGCTTTGCTCCGACAAACGTTTTCCACTTCAACACTGCAGAGCTGAAGCACCTTAAAGCTGCAATCTGTGCGTCTTACAGGTATACTGGAGATGTTTTGCGGCCTCTGTGGGGAGGAGACGCGCTGCAGAGGACATTGCTCAATGACTGACAGTCAGAGAGGAAGCAGGAAGTGGTGCTCGGTCTGCCATTTTTGTAGTTTCACACATTAAGATGACTGCACACGTCACATGGGACGGCAGGTGGAGGATTCCTGCCGTGTGACTGTTTCTTGGCTTCAGCTGTCTTGAACGATGACTTTGGCTGATGTGGGCCGTCCATCTTTTGTTGCTCTCTGAGGAAGTGAGTCTCAGTTAACTCCACCATGACGGGCTGCTGTCACCTGGGACAGGTGGAGGCTGGAAAGACATCCATGACAACTTGCTACAGCTGAAGCTAGCTGTCGGACAGCAGAGAGGGTCTCGTGGGCTTTAGAACAGACTGTGAACTGAAAACAGTACATATACTTTACATTTGCAGTTATTTGCCTTGAATCATTGGTTCCCTTGATTCCCCTCAAAATGACGCTCGTGAAACAGTTTACGTTTCAAACTGACAGTCCTGAGTCCAACAGAGGAGCGACTTCCTTCATTCACAGTGCCGCTCACCTCTTCCCTGGTTGGGAACCTCTAACCTGAAGGTTGGACTTTGGCTGACATTCATCCACTCAGGTTAGACATACAGGTAAAAAAGTGGCAGAAACAAAATCAACATGGATGTCGACACAAACGCTTTTCTGAGCTGGAAACTGATAAATGACGAGAGCGTGACGGTCGGTCCAGAGCAAGCCCTTCATCTTAAAGCTGAGTTAAAGTTTGAATCCCAGACTGTAAAATGACAGCTGACCTGTGTCAGCGTGCAGGGGAACATGGGAAATGTAGTGCACAGACTCACACAGTGATGGCAGTGAGCTGCAGGTGAAGTCTGACCACAGGCGTCACACTGATGCATGAACACAGCAGAAGAATGACGGTTTCTGCAGCGCCACCGTCAGGACGGACTGAACCTGAGCTGAGGTCTTTGAGCGATGAGCTGCGGCTTTCTTTTGCTCTGGGAGTCAAACTGGTTCATATTTGAGCGTTTCGGGGACGCAGCATGCGTCTCTCTGTTGGCTCGGTTGTCATGTGACAGTTTTCCTGCAGATGAGACTGAACAGCTGTGGGACAGCGAGCGTCCTCAGTCCACCCGAAGTCTTCACGGTTCGGTCCACTTTGGCTTGTGTTGACGGCTGAAGTCCATCACTGTCTCACGCTTCTTATGTCCAACCCAGTGCCATAAAGTGTGTTACTATGACGATGTGATGACCTCTGATGCAGTGAACACAGTGTGTGTGTGTGTGTGTGTGTGTGTGTGTGTGTGTGTGTGTGTGTGTGTGTGTGTGTGTGTGTGTGTCAGGCTGATGTGGTATTTGGACAGACCAGTTTTGTGATGCTGATGAATTAGATGCATGACGATGACTTACCTGTTGCTGTTGGGGGATGGGAGTGTCAACGCCTAAAAACACACACACACACACACACACGCACACACACACAGAGCTGCATGAAGACCTTCAGGTGACTGTGACCTCTGACCTCTGACGCTGTTTTTAAAGGTGCACAGGTGTGTTTTCTTCTTCTTTAATGTTATTTCTGGACTTTAAATTTGAGTCCAGGTTGGTTTTGGTTCATTTTTCTCCTCATTCATTTTAAAGCGTCCTCACTTCACATCCACGCTTTCCTTTTTGAGCTCAAACTCAGCTAAATGTCTTGAAATGACTTCTCTTTCTGTCAGTTTAACAAAGAAAAAGCTGCCAGGGACCAGAAAACGACAGCTGCCTGAAAAAACCTGCTGATCTTTGGACGTAATCAGCAGAATGTTTTCATGGAGGAGCTCGGTGTTCGTTTACATGTGAAGTGATTGTTGAAAGTCAATTAAATCACTGAAAACATTAACAATTCACAGGTTTAAAAATGTATTTTACTAAAGTTTTTCTGATCTACGGACAGAAATGATATGTATTGTATAATATAATAATTAAATATAATGTATAATTACATTTTTAAAACATTTAAAAAAATCTTTCCTCCAGAAACCAATAAATCACAAAGTATTACATGTAAAATTCACTCAAGAGAAACTAGAAAAGCATTTGATATTAAAGTACTTTAAATATCAGAAGTGCAGATTTTGTCTTAGTTTGTTTTCAGTTCTGTTTATTGGTGGGTTTTTTTTTTTGGGTTCTGTTGGAAATTTAAAAAAATTTCTATATTATTTTGAACAGAAAGTCCCTCGTTTTCTTCTTGCCTTCATTTATTCACCTGAAAGTCTCATTAAGATTTAAATCTGCTAACAATATCTGGGTTCAGGTTGCTTTAACAGAAATAATGCAGTGCACACAACGTTAGCAGCTCGAAATGAGCAGAACGTGCTGAGAGGGTGACCTGCTGGATGGAAGCGAGGACAGAGAGCTGCTGCTGCTCTGCAGCCAATCAGAGCGGAGAAAAGCCTGCTGGCGCCCTCTAGTGGACACACTGTTTGACTGCACCACACAGCTCCACCGCAGCTTATATAACAGCCACACAGGTCAAAGGTCAGAGTGTTTGTGTGCGGAGCAGCTCTGTCTGTAGCTGCATGTCCATCAGAGTAAACAAGTACACAAACATACAACTGAGTACACTGACTGAGGAGCTGGACTTCAGTACAGTGGAGGTACTTGTACTTTACGTGAATATTTCCACTTTCTGCTGCTTTATACTTCCAGAGTATGTAACTCTGAAACTGCTGTAACTCTCATCAACAACATTTTTAAGAATTAAAATACGACGTTTAGAGGACAGCGCTGCGTTGGATGAGTGGTGTCAACACTGAAACCTGATGATGATGATGATGATGATGATGATGATGATGATGATGATGATGGTGATGATG
The DNA here is from genome assembly GCF_039877785.1 of Chaetodon trifascialis. NCBI lineage: Eukaryota > Metazoa > Chordata > Actinopteri > Chaetodontiformes > Chaetodontidae > Chaetodon > Chaetodon trifascialis. The sequence continues at coordinate 23,228,390 of NC_092073.1, forward strand.
ATGATGATGAAAACACTGGTCTGGGACACCTTCAGTGGTTTTGAATATGCTTTTATTGTTAGTAATGAGGTCCAGCATTAATAAAATTGTTAAAGGCACAAAGCAAAGACGAAGATTACAATCATGTCTGTTTTGGTCCAACAAGGGACAGAAAAGAAAAGTCCAGCTGAAACAGATTGGACATCCAGGATGGGGGAGCTGCAGCCACGCTGATCCAGGAGTGTCCAACTCACTGCTTCCTGCTTCCCTCTTCCTTTTTTTCCACTTCCTGATTAAACGGGTGGATGAAGGTGGAGACAGACACTGATGCAACTTCTGCAACTTTTTGATTCGGTATTGAACAAAACTGGAAAATAAAAGACTGTTGAGCTGGATTTTTTTAAAGGTTTCAGTCGTACAGTACCTGTGTTACAATCACATGTTGTTTGGTGTCCGTTTACTTCTGGCCATGTTCGCATTATTGCAGCCAAACTCTGTTTACATCTGAGCTGATGAAGAGTAAGCAGAAAACTTCCTGTGTTGATTTTTGCTGTTTCTTTGTTATTCATACTCCCTGTTTGCTCTTTTAGATGAACATGTGTTTTCATGATGACTTTATGAATCTCAAATTTGGATTTTTATGTTTGTACTGGACTCAGTGCATCAATTATAAAAATCCTCCAATTTCTGAAATAAGGCCGATCGGAAAGCGTCTACTGACTTGACAAGTTCTTCATTCTCTGACAAGATCACTCCAGCAGGCCTCTATCATTTACTGTAGGGCACTGTGACCTTTAACCTTTAACCTTGAGCTCACTGACTGTAGCCAAACTGTTGGCACGCCAAATATGACAACTGGGAATTTCCTACATTTGTGTAAATGAAATTAAGGAAGAAAACAAATCATCAGAGAAGTTATTTATGACGTTTATCGGTTCCGCCCACTCTGTGATTGGTGGAAACAAGCGGAAATGGTAAGGGGCGGGGTCACATCTCTGTGAACCAATCATCTCAGGCAGTGATGATGACTTCAGCGATTCCAAACACCTGTAAAAACACATCAGGGCATCAATGGATGTGCTGATAGCAGCTCAGTTGGTTTAGTTGGTTCATCGGTGCTTTGAGCTCAATGCTAAATTCAGCATATTACACTAGCATGACTCCGGCTAGCATGTTAGCATATGCATGTTAAATGTTACAAGATATTGGCATGCTCAATGTTTCACATGTAAGACTTTACAGACTGGACTGTGTGCTGCATGTGAACATGCATGTTAGAGTTTTTTGTGTTTGTATGCACTCAACAGTTTTGGGATGTATGATTAATATGTAGCTTTAAGTCTTTTAGGTTTGCAAGTTTGCTAGTGTTTAGGTTGGAGCATATTTTTAGCATATTACACCTTTTGCTAATGTTAGGTTTAGTAGGTCTGCTTCGCGCTAAATGCCAAATTTAGCATTTGGGCTAACAGTGGAATGCTTACAGTTGGCTTAAATTTTAGTAAATATAGACATACTAATGTTTACTAAATAACACTTAGCAAACTATGCTGTGCTTTGCAGTGAATGCTAACATTAGCGCACATCCATGTGCATGTTTTAATCATTAATTAACCAAAAATTATGGGATGTAATCAAGTAATGTCAAGCGTGTTAGCACATCAACATTCCTATTTCTTAACATTTCTAGTTGAAATTTTGTTGTTAGGTTTAGTAGCTGTGCTTTGATGCTGGATGCTAACTTCAGCATATTACAGTAGCATTGCCCACAGCTGGCAGATTAATGTTCCTGTTAAATATTAAAATATATTTGTGTGTTGATGTTTAACAAGTAACATTCAGACTGTTCTTAGCATCGAAAATGTGGGATATTATTGTGTAATGTTGAGCGTGTTAGCAAGAACGTTCACCCATTAGCATGCTACCCATGTGCATTTCTATGCTGTGTCTAATCATCCAGGAGGGATCGCCAGAGTCAACGAGTGTCTAAACTAAACGTCATGATAAAATCAGTCAAATGCTTCTTACCTGATGGAGGTTGCTGCAGTCCAACACTGCCATGAGGCATCGCTGTCCTTCCAGCCGAGGGAAGAACGACTCCTTCCAGGAGATCGAAGCATGAGCATTAATGATGCTGGAACACGCAGAGGAAGACATAAATATGCAGTTCACAGAGCAACAGGATAACACGACAGTTGACTTGTCACCACAGGTGAGTGCACCTGTATTCATGGGTCTTGTGCTCCATGAGTCCAGGTCCCTCCATGGCCAGACGGACGTTCTTCAGATCGAAGTCGAAGGGGTTGGTGAAGGAAACGGTCACAAACATCTCCTGATGCATTCGAGGCTCACCGCTCACCTACAGACACAGAAGAAGAAAAAGAAGCAGAAGAAGAACACCAGCTTATTATAAGTATGCAGCTGCACAGTGTGCTCTACTGTATACACAGGATTATTACTGCAAAGTAAAAATACCTCAGTGAGGTTAAAAAGTATCAGTAAAATGTAAAGAAGTACACTGTTACAATTTATGTATTGTATACATAAATATACTGTACATACAGTTACTAAAACTACAATCCGTGTGTGTGTGTGTGTGTGTGTGTGTGTGTGCGTGTGTGTGTGTGTGTGTGTGTGTTTTACCGTCATGGTGAGTCCTGGGGTCTGCAGGTCGACCACCTTGATTGCGGTCACTGATTGGTCGTCAGCCTGTCCAGTCACAACAAAGTGCAGGCAGAGCTGAGAGCCCAGGTGAGGCATGTACTCCTGAGCTGTGACATTCAGCACCACACGCTCCGCTGCAGCGCGCACACGCACACACACACACACACACACACACACACACACACACACACACACACACACACACACACACACATTGTAATTGTAACAGAGTTATTTCTAAAAGCACTAACACGCAGGACTTTCCCTCTGATGTTGCTCACTCTGATAGGCCGGCACGGTGGCAGTGAAGTCGAGATCTTTGAATTGATTGGCTGTGACTCCAGTGTAGAAGATGACAGACCCGGCCAGGTGAGCGTGGACGGTTGTGGTGAGTTCACTCTGGTTCTGGAAATCCACTGCCAGGTTCACGTCCTGACCCAGATAGACCTGGACGGAGGGACAGGAGATGGTTGAGCTGATGGATGAAGAAGTGTTGGGAGTGATGTTGTGGAGGTCACACAGTATGTGGAACACAGTATGTGTGCATGGACTTAGTTATATTATACCACTGGTGGTACTGGAGGACAGATGTGTTACCGGCTCAGCGCTGACGGTGACAGTCAGCGTTGCATCGGACAGCTCGGAGTGATCCCGCTGACAGCCGTATTCCTCCGCCCGAGCCATCGTCTTGTTGTCCTCGCTGCTCCCTGCACACGGAAACCAGTTCAGCTCCGAAGGGTCTAACTTCACGAAACTCCCACAAACTCATAAAGTCTTTGCCACGCTATGTGTTTCAATAGTGTTTGTCTTTGTGTGTGTGTGTGTGTGTGTGTGTGTGTGTGTGTGTGTGTGTGTGTGTGTGTGTGTGTGTGTGTGTGTACCTTCAGGGTACTTGTAGGTGTGTGTGATGTCCATAGGCGCTGTGCTGCCCACAGCCTTGGTGTAAATAATTTGTCCAACATAAGCCTTTTCCACCTTGAAAGGACTCAAAGTTCCGTAGCGGTCCCGCTTGTAGAAGACCACGTCGCTGTTCACCTAACGGAACGAAACACTGTGAAGAAACATCTTAAAGACAGGACTTTCCCTCCTAACAGTGTTTCTGCACGGTGGTATTGCTTCTTGTATGAATGTGGATTATCAGAAGACTTTGTCCACCACCATGTGTCCTGTAAAAAACATTGAAACGAACCTCAGCGAAGACAAAGCCACAGTCAAACGGGTGGCAGAGCAGGCCTTCCTTGATGGCAGCGACTGAGGCTGGACCACAGCGAAAATGTCCTGTAAACCAAACAGAGAGTCCCGTTTATCGTCCACCTGTCTATTGATCTGTCCACCTGTCTGCTTCTTCTTCAGTCCTACCATCACTGGTCTCCTGGGGCGTGGCGTCCACCACCTGCCATCCTCCAAGGCTGGGCGGCAGGTCATGACGTGCAATGCACACCTCGTTCCAGCAGTGGTAGTTCCTACAGAGAGACAGAAAGTACAGTTACTACAGCTTTGTGTACACCAGTACTCGTTATTTGCATCTTCAGACTGATAAAACTATTGTCAAGAAAAATGACCATGCATTATTACAGGTTAAGGTTTCAGATTAAGGTAAGATAATATTAAGTTTATCCTCCACACTGTGGCATTGATGCCTTTTCCTCAAAGACTTTCAGCTCACTTGTTTTTTCCCTCAAATGGACAAGTCTGAAAAGTGAATCTAGAGTTTGGTACTTCTAATTCTGTGATTTTAAGGTAGCATGACCACATTTTGAATTGAATTCCCCTGGATTCAGAGTCTCAGACTGCAGTTCTTGCTACTTTGCTAAGCTAGGTTAGTTAGCTTTTAGCAGGACTAATTTAACTTAAGGTATTTTTTTCTTGGTCTGTCGCGGAGTTCAGCTAAAGCCATATGTATGCTCCATAAAAACTAAATTTCTAACATGTCAGGTCATCAGAATGTACTTTTTGGTCACTAGAAAAAGGTTTTTGGTAGAACAAATGTCAAAAAGACCTCTGCAGTTTGGATGTAAAAGCTGTTTGGAGCTAACGCTAAACAGAATGACTTGCTAGCTTATGATACAAATCATCAAACTCCACAACTTCTTGAAGAAGTGAAAAAAAAATCTAACTCAAAACTAAAAAAAGCAAAGAAAATCCACGTAGCCTGGTTCTACCAGCCTCGCTTGGCCTCTCCTAATGGCCTAGTTTCTGGTCCAGCAGTCTCCTAGCAACAGACATGAAGGAAAGGCATTTGGACCAACCAGATGGAGTCCCGGGTGTGGCGTTTGTCCGGCGTGCCATCAGTCTTGAAGATGAGGTCAGTCTTCAGGTTGCCCGTGTTGTCGTGAGCTGAGCTGAAGTTGGTGATGACCCTCGCTGGGACGCCGAGGCAGCGTAAGACTGCAGGAAATGAAACGTTTGAGTGCACCTGACGTCAAATATTTCTTACTCAGTTACTATCAGTTTATATCATGTGGTTCTCTCAGGTAGATCACTTCCTCCCAATGACACAGTCATGGCTCCACTCCCTTTAAATCTCATGTAAAACATATAAAGCTACATTCTGCCTTTGATGTTTCTGAGATGACCTGCTCTACTTTTTTCCCTTTTCCACTATTCGGTCCAGGGAAACAAACTTGGGAGCAGCCTCTTTTGAGGATGTCTGTGGTCATTTTTGCAACACTTTTAGTCATTTTGTAACACATTGTGTCTCTTTGTGTTAGTTTTACATTCCTTTGTGGTCATTTTTGCAACACTTAAAGGTTTTTTGGGTCTGTTTGTGGTTGTAAAACTACCCCTGGTGCTGAGGCTGGTAGACCTGTTCGTCAGTTATCTGACAGCAACGTTTTAAAGGTGCAGCATGGTAACAGAGCACATCTTACAGGTGTTGAAGACTCCAGCGAACACCCAGCACTGGGCGAAACAGACAGGGACTCCGGTGTTGGCGTACTGCAGCAGGATCTTGACACTGCCTGTCCAAGATGTCGGGGGAGTGCCCATGGAGTAGTCGTCACTCCAGTTCCCAACCAACACGCCATTATCGTCCTGAGAGTTGAGCTGAGGGGAGGGAGGTCAAAGGTCAGTGATCTTCTGAGACTGGCACACATGGTTCTTCCTTCTCAGATGTTTTTATTTTAATATATTTAGTGGAAACAGGTTTCCAGTTATTCACAGGAGAAAAAACAAGGTGTGCTACAGAAATATGTTCTTCTGCTTTCCTTTACTTTTAATAATTCAGCGCTGTAAGATGTAGTAAATTATCACACACGATGTGTCACACATGCAGCACTGCTCGGCAGTGCTACGAGCTAATGTTAGCATATTTCAGGAACATGCTTACAGTTAGCATGTTAACATGCAGGTAAAGAATTGGATGTTACCATGTTGATAGCATGAGAACAAGTTAGAAAACTGACACCAGATAACGTGTCAACATGCAAACATTTAGGACACGTTTAGCAAATGGGTTTCTTTCATTGTGACAGCCTGATAACAGAAACCACAAATAAAAAATCTTTCGTCATCATGTTGCATCTACACTTAGTAAAGAAACATGTCATTGTTTACCTTGTTTGTGCAACATGCTCAGATCTGGCAAAATTAGCATTCTTACAATCTTTCACCCAATAGCTGTTGAGATATTTCACTCTGTGCCAAAGCACTGGACCAAGCTGGCTAAGCTAAAGATGTGAATTTTTTCTGCTCTGGCTTTGCCTGTAAGCATCTTTTGGTATGTAAATAAATCAGCCACATGCTGAAAAAGTGCAGTTTGGGTAAGAATAATGACAGCAGCATTTCTTTCTTTAACTGTGAGAGTAATGACCACAGTAGCCGCAGTGTCACGTGACGGGAACTCATCAATATGACTAATGTGTTGAATTAAAGTCAAGAAGGTGAATTAGCTTGTCCTCACCATGGCAGATCCCTTCCTGATCAGTTTGATGATGTTGCCTCTGTTGTAGATTGGCATCCGGGATGCATCCAGGATGTAGATGCAGGCATCTAAGACGCCACGTTCAAACTGCAGGGAGATAAAGCATCGACTTTAAGTTCAGTCTCAGTGATCTGTCATGACCTGTGCGGATTGGCGCATTTGTGTGTACCTGTCCAAACATCCAGTGGCGGGTTGTCACAGATCCAACAGACCCCTGAAAGATCACACCTGTGTCGTTCAGGACGTACTCCCTCCGTTCAGCTTCATCAGCAAGAAACACAGGGTCGTCTGCAAAGAGAGACACTCGGACGGTCAGAGCCTCACCGCCACTCATCACAACCTATGAAACCAAAGCTCTCAACCAATCACATTCTCTGGAACAGTCAGGTGGCAGCAAGCTGAACCGAGGGCCTACTGGGGGGGGGGCGCGTGATGGCGTGAAGGCTTCTTCTCTCAGCTGACAGGATGAAAACACCTTCCTCTGAAGTCCAACAGTAATTCTCTCAACCACTAGGAGGCAGCACAAGGTCAGGAGAGGAGTTCGCACCTGGACACCAGGCGTTGAACAGCAGGTACAGGTCGGTGCTGGTGTCCCGACTGGTTCGCTGCATGCCCCCGCCCGTCACGATGGCCACGTAGGTACGAAACTTCCCCACGATGGCGTCGGGTGTCGGCGTGATGCCCAGTGTGACTGCCTGCCCCTGACTCTCCAGAATCCGGCCCAACCACGGACCTCCATGACGGGAGTTGAAGGTCACTGTCACCAGAGAGCCCTTATTGGGTGAAGGGTTGGAACCTGGAGGAGGGAGAGGGGGAGGAGACAAGGAGAGGAGGTGAGAAATCAAACAAAGAGTCCTGTACTGCTTGTTATTGCAGACAAATGCATTCCCTGTTTATTGGAAAGCTAAAGGTTAATTCATAAAAACACAGATTTTGAGCTACGGTGTGATTCAAAGTGAAATGTTGTATTTGAGGTGATGTTTTAAATTTGGTTGAGCTGAGGCCAAAGACAAACATCTGTCACGCAGCAGCTCTGTGTGTGTGTTTCCTAATGACAGAGCCATGGGGAGTGTGTGCACTAATTAGCCAGCCAAATGACTGTGAGGCTGCCTAATGAACTGACAGTCGTCTAATTGTTTGGTAGGTGACTTAACGGAGGCCTTTTCATCAGCTAATTGGTTAACGAGGGAGCTTTTACTGTCAGTCTCGGGTGGGTTGGGCTGAGGCCACTGAGCGCGCTTCATAACAGAAACCACGCCCCCCGTACGAGTCGACAAATCAGACGAAGCTGCTCATTTTACTGGGCCAATGTGAGGTAAATGAGACCAAATGAAGTGAGAAGACGACAGGAACATTAATTACAGGATATCCATTTTGAATGTGGCAATGGCTGATGACACAGGCCACAAGACACCAGAGAAGAGGCTATTCCTGATCCTGATCCTGATCATGATCCTGATCCTGAACCTGATCCTGAACCTGACCAGCATCTTTCCCCAAAAGGTGAAATAAATCCTTTAAAAGTGATGAGATCTGCTTCAGAAGATCTGATTGAAATCCTCCAATCACAACCAGGCTTCAATCCAGGACAGCTCAAACCAACAGGAAGTCACAGTCAAGCTCAACCACACACAGACCAATCAGAGAGAGATCTGATTCCAACACGCCAGCGACAAACCAATCAGAATTCAAACTCACCGATCAGGAACTCAACCTGGAAGTCGTCCTCGGGGGTCAGCGGGCGGCTGAAGGTGATGCGCAGGACGAACTCCTGACCCCGGCGGACCACCAGGTTCTGGATGTCGTAGGCGGTGGTGTAGTGGTTTGGCTTGTTCTGCTGCTGGCACATGTCGACGTTCTGCACCTGCAGAGGCGCTGAGAGGCCGGAGAGGACACCGTGATTGGAGTTATTGATCGTTAATCAGAGAATATTCGATTTCTGGACACAGACAGGTACATTTAAAGGCACCTTACCGCCCGCAGGTGCATATCCTCTGGGCCTGCCCCTGTCATCAAAAGACTCAAACGGCAGATAATCGTTGTCATCGCTCAAAAGGTTGGAGGTCGGCACCTAAAGATCATCAGAAATTCATATGACAAATAGATTAAAAAGCAAGGAGTCATTGACGAGGCCCCGAAAAAGGAAAGATAACTGATGTTTTGGTGTTCAGGGATACAGAACTGGTTCACTGTGGCGCCCCCTGTAGTCTGATTCGTTGACTGGACGAGACATGATGGTGGACAAGTCGGAGGTCACACTGAGGTCACTGGACAGAGACAGAAAAAAAAAGAATCAATGAAACCTGCGTCCAAACTCTTAGAGATGTCCGATCGACATACAAGTCCGTGAAAAAAGAGAAAATACTATCTAGAAAATCAAAACAGATAAACTGTGACTGCAGGACCGAAAGACTCAACTACGACAAGCACAAACAACAACGGCCAAACGGGGAAGTTTTCCCGCATATTTCAAAATGAAATATACAGAAAAATAGAAGAAGAATTTTTAAGAAATGTTCAGAAATGCTGGAATTTATGACAACAGACAGGAGACGTTTCCAGCACGAAGCGAGATTAACGAGAGAAGAAGAAGAAGAAGAAGAAGACATGTCCACCTTCAGGAGGGTATTCAAATGAGCCGTCTGCAAGACGCGCTGCACTTTTAACATCTTTTGACCGTTTTGTTAAATGTAAAAACGTCCTGATGTTTAAAAATTTGATTTTTTTGTGTTATCAGAACAAATGAAACAAAATGAAATTTCAGATTCGAGAGTTTGTGATGCATCAAACCGAAAACATACAAAATGTTAGCTGAAAAGAGAATAACACGTTAATCTGTGTGTGTTCAAACAATGAGTGTGTGTGTGCGTGTGTGTGTGTGTGTGACTCACCGCTCAGATGAAGGAGAGAAGTTCGTCTGTCAAGTCTGATGATCAGATCAGCTTCAGCATCACTTTATATGCACACACTGCTTCCCCTTTTCTCACACACACACACACGCATGCACGCACACACACATACACACACTTTGAAATACCTTTGAGTATTTTCATTTTATGCTGACAGTGTATTTATTATCCATGTACTCCCTCTGTGTACATTGTGTGTGTGTGTGTGTGTGTGTGTGTGTGATAGAATAGAAAGTAGAAGAAAATTAATGAAAATATTTTGTGATTTCTGAGTGAAATATTTTCAGTTTAGTCAGTTTGAGTCAAAGAAACAAACCGTCGTGTCTCAGTCATTCAGAGTACTGCAGGAAGTAATCAGACGCTTTACTGAAGTAAGAGTACAAATACTGCAGTCTAAAAATACTCCAGTACACGTCAAAGCCCTGAATTCAACATGTAGTACAAGAAGTATACAAGTATTATCAGCAAAATATACTTCAAGTATCAAAAGTAGAAGCACTCATTTCAAAGTATTTGATTAAAACAGAATACTGCAGTATTCTGTTTTCATCACCAACGAGTATCTTAATGTTGTAGTTTGTTAACGTGGAGCCAGTTCTGAATTCTGTGTAAACTTCTGTGTACATTAGTAGTATTAGTACTATCTATTAGTACTATCATATCTACACGTTACCATAGGTCGTTTGTTATGTGAAAAGTAACTTTGAGTGAAATATTTGCCTCTGAAATGCAGTAAAGTAGAAGTATACAATACACACACACACACACACACACTTCCCTGTTGATGATGATGGTGTGTGTGTGTGTGTGTGTGTGTGTGTGTGTGTGTGTGTGTGTGTGTGTGTGTGTGTGTGTGTGTGTGTGTGTGTGTGTCGGTGACCTCGACCCAAACAAACTGCAGGTCAGCTGGTTTTGACACTTGTTACTGGTCGACGCTGACATGGACGATTGTCTGCAGCTGGTTTTCTGACTCACCAGTCTGCACAGCTCACTGGGAACTTTTCACTGGTTCTGCAGACTTTTACTTCACCTCAGGTGAGCGAGTGACAGCTGAGGTGACCTGTTATGTCCTGACTGTTTCAGGTGGTGCTCAGTGTTGGACGCTGTCCTCCGCAGTGAGTGCAGCAGCTTTGTTTTCTGCCTGAAATGAAGCAAAAACCACAGAAAACTAACGTGGACAAAGAGACGGTCATGAAACCGCCAGACAAAAATAACATGGACAGAACATCACTGTCCTGAGATCAGTTTTCAGTCCGTCTCGGAGTTAAAGCTCACAGTGTTCACTGAGACGGACGGCCACCAATCAGCTGCCTGCAGCATGATTCACAAACCGGCCCTCAGCAGAGCGTTCACACCTGATCAGGGATCAGTTTGTGGCTCTTTATTTGTGTGGTTGCAGTTTTCAGACCGTGTGTGATGGACCTGCTGGAGCGCTTCAGTCCGCTCACATGGTTCATGTCGTCATTGTCATTGGCTGCTGGACGACAGACTGGAAGCCTGCAGACGACATCCAGACATATCAGACGGAGAGCAAATCTGCTTTTCTGGGCATTTTCCTTCAGACGGAAAGCAGAAGGTGGAAACAAACTGATGAAGTCCTGAACTCTTTGAGACGCTGCTCTGAAAAAAACACTGACATGTTGGACAAATGCCACAAAGTTGTGCAGTTTCGTGTTTTTTGAAGTCGTTTCCTCTGCAGGCGCTTCCTCTGACCTGACCGTCAGGCTGTGAGGTCATCCTGACACACTGCTGCTGATTGGTCAGATGACCAGTGCTCCACTTCCTGTTTCCTGACTGACATCTCTGCTCTGAGGTCAGCAACAAACGCCTGACAGACAAAGAAGAAGAAGAAGAAGAAGAAGAAGAAGAAGAAGAAGAAGAAGAAGAAGAAGAAACAATCTTAGATAAAAAAAATAGAAGTTAAGAACAAACAATCTTGGTAGACAAAACAATAATACTAATGAAGAAGAAGAAGGAGAGAAGAAGAAGAAGGCCAGGGACATGAGCAAAGAGGACAAAAAGACCAAATAAATAGGAAGAACATGACAACAACAGAATTTCATTTCGTAATTATACCGCTGACATTCTAACAGTTTGTTCGATAAATGCTGGCTAAATGTTAGCTAACTTGTTAGCTCAGTTTAGCTCGGTTGCTACAGTAATGGCTCATTTACGTCCCCTTCATAGATAAATACGTCCATTTCAAATGACGCAACCGTCACTGCTCACGTGCTTCCATGTGTCCTTTACATTTGCGTGGACGTTAGGAAACACGTCCACTAGAGGGCAGCACAGAGTCGAGAGTTTCTGACGACTTCAACGACGTCCACTCCCTCAGCAGACAACGTGATGGACAACCACAGCAGCTTTTCTGTCCTTTAAACCAAAGTGTTCAGTTCCAGGCTGATTCGTCCTCCAGAGGACGAGTCGCTGTCTCTCACCTCTGACTGGCTTTAATCTTTCTGACTCATCAGGACCGACTGAGGGTTATTATGGTCTGTCAGCAGATCTGCTCACAGCTCTGCGGGACAGGACGAGAAAAATCCAAAACAGCAGGACAGAAAAATGGACAGGACAGATGAAAAGAAGGACAGGGTGGAGAAAATTTCCCGCCACCTCTCCACTGTCCATGAAAGGACAAAAGGGCACCATGGCAGAGAAAATAATAATAAAAAAACGATATATATAATAAACATAAAGAAAAAGGCAGGATGGACAGGAAGAGACAAGGATCAAAAATATGGACATTTGGACAGAAAAATAGAAATAGAGGTGAAGAACTTGGTGCAGGTCAGATGGACTTTCAGAGGAGGAAGTGAGAGCGCAGGAGGACACACTGCTCGTCCACAGGAAGGACACTGACATGTCCCCGCAGGTCAGCGAGCATCGGCCATGTTTCACACTGTCCAGAGACGAAGAGCATTATGGGAATATAAACGTTAAACCTGCTTAGCATGTTAGCATTTAGCTCAGCGCTGTGCCTCAGCACTGACTCCCAGACAAACAGACAGACAGAAAGACAGACAGACAGACAGACAGACGGATGGACGGACAGACAGACAGACAGACAGACAGACAGACAGACAGAAGGATGGACAGACGGACAGACGGACAGACGGACGGACAATGTCTCTCTGCACAGACAGACACAACAAGGGAGTGAAGGTGTGTTTTACTGTAATGTGAGTGAACTGACCCTGAGTCAGTCTCACCTTATGAGCAGCAATGGATGAAGGTCAAAGGTCAGAGTGAAGTCATGACATCCCTGTGAAAGCAAACAGGGGGTTTGTGCAGGAAGTCCTGGCGTTGAGTTATTCTCCTTTCGTCTAAACTTGAGAAACCTCCTCAGAGGTTTGGTCCAGAAATGAGCCGAGCGTCTCAGAGCAGCAAAACAAACGGCTCATCGCCGCCATGGGAGGACGAGTCAATACCCAGCAGTGAGTCACCGCCGCCGCCAGACCGCAAACCAATTACAGCCTCAACAGGCGCCTTGCACCGCGGCGGCCCTGCAGTCGCCCTGCAGGGATTAGCAAACCCGCCGAACACACGGCCGCGGATAATTGATAAATAAGAGCCGACGACAGCTCAGGCTTCACATCAAGACGGCAAGCGTCTTCTGAAGGTGAAGAGCTGAGCAAGCAGAAGTCAACAAAAGTACACAAACAAATAAAAACAATAACAATAATAATAACAATAATGTGCTACTGAGTCCTTTATTACTCGACCACCTGTTTTATTTGAAGTGCTTTCTCCTCAAACTTCATTTAACTTTATGTTTTTTGAAGCTGAGCTGAGTGCAAACAGCAGAATGAACTACGTGCCAGTCAGTAAAGGTCAAAGGTCACAGCAGGCCAATAAAAATCCTTCGACCTCATACAGAAAGGGGAAAAACAGAAACATTCGTGAAGTGTGTTCGAGCTTTACCCATTGGGACGCCCACCTTCTTTCATCACAAGCTGAGGTCTGAGGTCAAAGGTCAAAGGTCACAGGCTGCCCAGTGATGTTCCTGTGACCCTGCAATGGAAGAAGAAGAAGAAGAAGAAGAAGAAGAAGAAGAAGAAGAAGAAGTGAAAAGATTTTCTCACTTTTGTCGCAGAAACATGCAGAACAATGAATTCAGATGCTGCTGGGTAACTTTTCAGTGTCCTCTTGGAGATCAATAAAATCTATTGATAGAATGACATCATCATTCATGTGTTGGTTATATTTTGTTTGATGTGAATATGAAAAATAAATAAACACAAAATGTAGTTGGGTAAAAAGCACAGTGTCCTCCTCTGAGATGTAACATGGTAGAATATGGAAGTACTCCAGTAAAGTACAAGTACCTCAACGCTGTACTTCAGTACAAACAAACAGGGACGGAGACGAGCTGGTGACTCTTACAGGTTTTCAACAGCAGATGGCGCCACTGACAAAACAAATGGAGGCAGGGATGACGAGTGAGGCTGCAGCCACATACACACACACACACACACACACACACACACACACACACACACACACACACACACACACACACACACACACACACACACACAGCCCCATTGAAGAATTGGCTGCTGTGACATCATCCTCTTCCTCTTCATTCTGCATTCAGCCATTTGGTTGACATCATCGCCCCCCCCCCCCCCGACTTTTCCCCTGAAAATCTAGTTATGATGTATTATGTATGCGGTGTCCTTATTATGCCATCTCCCAGCAGGATCAATGAAACCGATCTGTGTCGAAGCTCCCAAACTCAAACCAAAGCTTTCACGCCGACACTGCACACAGACGCACAGCCAGGCCCTCAGCAGGAAGCTGCGACATCAGCGGAGACGAAGGTGATGATGATGAGCTGCAGAAATGAGAGAAAAATGAATGAGGTTTGGTGTGAAGCCTCTCAGGCTCCACTGGGGGAAGTTTGTTCATTTTAATTTCCGTCATCTTCGGCAGAAACACACACAGAGTTCATTCTGGAGGAGCTCTGAGCTGCACACCGAGGTCATAAGATAAGATAAGATAAGATAAGATAAGATAAGATAAGATAAGATAAGATAAGATAAGATAAGATACTGACCTGTTGCCTGAGTTCAGGGCCACAGCCAGGGTGTGGAGACACTCAGGTCCTACACTCGAAGCTTGGTGCCAGCTCAGAGCGAGCTGCTTAACTTCTGTAGCCGGCGAGCTAACCGCTAACGTGCTAGCCAGCCGGTAGCGTGCACAAAGTTCACTGAAAAGACATAATAATTCCTCCGTTCCTCTCAAACCAGCACGCCATTGGCCTGTTGCTGACTTCCTGTCCGGGGCGGCAGGATGGCGTGTGTGGAACCCAGTCTGAATAAACTACAGTGTGTGTGTGTGTTCATGGTGATGAAGGAACACGTTTTTAATGGAGCTCAGAGAAGAAGATCGATCAGCCTGTGACACACTGAGCTGTTAGCAGTTAGCTTTCACTGCTGGTCTGAGCAAAAAATCTGATATAATTAACATATAAAAGAGGAGGTGAGTGTCAGGACCTCATCAGGGCTGCTGGGGGGGGGGGTGCTGCAGTTCCTCCAGTCCACCAGCAGGAGTCACTGATGCTCTCAAACCCTTTGAAAGAATCAGAAGTGGGACAGCAAGGTGAGACTGTCTCTGTCTCTGTCTCTGTCTCTGTGTCTGCGTCTGATTGGACGAGGGAAGGACGAGTTGTGTTCGAAGGTCGAACTCAAAGTCAGACAACAAGGTCAATCAATCAATCAAACACACACACACACACACATACACACACACACACACACACACACACACACACACACACACACACACACACACACACACAGCATTTTGTGTCTGTCCAGGAGTTAAATGTTTTCAGATTTCAGTCGCTTGGAAACTGTCCCAGTTACTGTGTGTGTGTGTGTGTGTGTGTGTGTGTGTGTGTGTGTGTGTGTGTGTTCTGCTGCATCGCCTCAGGGAAACATCTGTGTTAATATGCAGGAGAGAGAAAGAGAAGGTTTGTTTCAGATTCAGCTGACATCAGCAGGAGACGAGATCCCCCACGTTTACACACACACACACACACACACACACACACACACACACACACACACACACACACACACACACACACACACACACACACACACACACACACACGTCACTCCTCCTTTGATATCCTAAAAATAATAATAAAAATAAGAAGTGAATATTCAGACTGAACCTTTGGTTCGTTGATGTCTCTTTGATTTTCTGTGATGAAGAAGATCCTTCACCTAAGCCAAAGCAGCAACATCACACCTTCACCACAGGTGAAGTCATTAATATTCAGACAGGCACTGTCACTGTTTCTACGACGATTAGATATGAATGAAATCTGTGACTGTCAGTGAACACTGAGCTGATGTTACCTGGTTGACGAGCTCTCAGGTAAATTATCCTAAACAGTTTGCTGTGTTCAGATTTTCACATGTAAACATGAATAAATGATCTTCTCACTGCCTGTTTGTCAACAATCAGGGACGTTTTGCAGGATAAGAAGTACTCAGATACTTAACTTCAGTGAAAGTACTCATGCGGCACTGTGTAATACTCCAATACAAGTAAAAGTCCTGCATTTAAAACCTTCCCGCAGTAAAAATGTCTAAGTATTATCAGTAAAATGTACCAACGTGCTTAAAGTAAAAGTACACACTGTGCAGTAAAAGTGTTTGTGGATTCATGTTCCCGCTGCGTTCATGTGTTCATTCATGTTCCCGCTGTGTTCATGTGTTCATTCCTGTGTTCATTAATGTTCCTGTGCGTTCATGTGTTCATTCATGTTCCTCCTGCATTCATGTGTTCATTCATGTTCCTGTGCGTTCATGTGTTCATTCATGTTCCTCCTGCATTCATGTGTTCATTCATGTTCCTGTGTGTTCATGTGTTCATTCATGTTCCTGCTGTGTTTATGTGTGCGTTCATGTGTTCATTCATGTTCCTGTGTGTTCATGTGTTCATTCATGTTCCTGCTGTGTTCATGTGTGCGTTCATGTGTTCATTCATGTTCCTGTGCGTTCATGTGTTGATTCATGTTCCTCCTGCATTCATGTGTTCATTCATGTTCCTGTGCGTTCATGTGTTGATTCATGTTCCTCCTGCATTCATGTGTTCATTCATGTTCCTGCTGTAGATGTTTCAGCTCATTGAACTCCTTCATCTCCTGTTGCTGCTTTAATCTTCATCAATGCTTCAGATTCTAGAAGATCATCACATTTGCAGCGCGGCATCCTGTGAGAACCTCGTTTCACTGGACAGGAAGGAGGTGACATGGAACTGGTAAATGTCGTGGAGTAAGAAGTAGAATATTTACCTCTGAGATGAAGTGGAGTAGAAGTTTAAAGTAGCATAAAGTGGAAAAAGTCAAGTACAAGTATGTGTAAGCAGTACTTACTGTACTCAGTCACATGTTCATTCCAGTTTATAACTGTGAAGAAAGGAGTCACAATTTCTACTGCAGCTTTGCTCAGGTAAGACCTCTCAGCCCCGCCAGGTGCGTGCTGGTCCGTCTGGATATGCCTCCCACCTGTACAAACCTGAGCGGCCGAAGGTTCCGCCCCTCTGACCGGAGCAGCCACAGAGCCAACAGCTTGTAAGACCTGATCCGTCCACCAGGGGGCACTGTGGGCGGAATGGGCGGTCTGAGACTGTGATATTAACAAATATGCAACATTTCAGAGTAAAGCAAGGCCCCTCCCTCCCTCCAGGTGACACTGAGGAGTGGACAGGTGTCCTGAGGAGTGGACAGGTGTCCTGAGGAGTGGCTGAATTCACCCTCAGCTCTGTGTCCTTTCAGAGGTGAACTTCAGGTGTGGGGGCCTGACTGATGGATGTTTGACACTCAAACGATGATCTGCATCAGACTCCAGCTGCTCTGCGGCTCCAATGTGCTCAGACGATGCAGTTCAAAGAAGCTGCTTTTAAAACACAGACAGGACGTGAGGACGCGCCTGAAGGCCTCAGCTCATCCTGTCACTGCAGTGCCCTGAAACAAGGAGTCCAGCAGCTGGAGACAGTTGTGATGTGGACATGAGACGCTGTCACGAGTTCACGCAGGCTGGACTTTTCTCTGCTGCATCGTTTTGTCCTTCTGTTTGCATGAAAACACAGACAAAGCCTGAATATCAATAAATCAAACACTCAATAAATGTGCTGCAGGCCCATTTAGGTTTTAAAATGTGAGTTTTAATTCTTGACTCTTAAAAAACAACAACAAAAATAAAAAAAACATTTTACCTGAAAACCCACCTGAAGGCCTTCAGAGCTCAGTGTGCTTCAGTGCGCTCAGGTCACACTGTGGAGTCATTTCATCTGAAGGAACACCAGTTCACTCCAGAACAGCAGCACGTGGTGGTTTCCATGAATGAACGGATGAAGGGATGAAGGGATGAAGGGATGAAGGCCGCAGGATGCAGCTGAAAGTGAACTTTGACAAACAAAAATCATCAAAGTGGAAGCAAAAAGGAAATGAATAAAAGACGAGAGGCAAAAGTATGTGATGAAATCATAATTACAGGCCAAATAATGTGTGTGTGTGTGTGGGGGGGGGGGGGGGTGAGAGAGGGGGGAGGAGAGAGGAGGAGAGAGGAGGAGCTTTCTCTCTCTCTCTCTCTCTCTCTGTCTTGTTTTTTCTCTCCAGACGCGTAAAAACACGCAGGAAGCCCAGAGCAGAGCGCGACAGAGAGCAGGAGCCACAGAAGAAGAAGAAGAAGAAGAAGAGCAGCGCGCAGAGGAAAGACAAGAAAAGAGAGGAAGGAGAAGAAGAAGGAGGAGGAGGCGGATGAGGAGGAGGAGGAGTGCTGGATGTAGCTGCTGCTTTGCGGGGAATGTGCGGCTCCTCCTCAGCTGCTCTCCAACTTTGTGAATCTCTGCTCTCATGCTGAGAGAGGACGCAGAGGATGGGAGTAACCTGGTCCTCCAGATGTCTCGCGCTCTTTCTAGCTCTCCACATAGGTGAGTGACCGCGGCTGCTTCAGGTGCACCTGCTGGAGCTCCTCTCGGCCGTCAGAGGAGGATTCCTCCACCGTGACAGACGCGGGTTTCCCGCTGTGGTTCAAAAAGCTAAAATATTTCGTTTTGGGTGTTTTTTTTTTTTTTTTTTACATTAATTCTAATTTAAGACAGAAAAAAATCGCTTTAAATAACGTCTTTTTTATTTATTTATTTATTTTTCTGTAATTGGGTCATTAAATGTGCTGATTTTCAGGTGTACAAACTTCAGTCGTTTCTCTTCCACCAGAAACTGAACGTGGTTTTTGTTCTCGGGTGTTTCCGCGCTGATTCGGGTCGAAGCTCTGAGGGCACGAGAGCAGCAGCGGCTCATTTTAACGGGCTTACACTTCACATTTGGAGTGTGTGTGTGTGTGTGTGTGTGTGTGTGTGTGTGTGTGTGTGTGTGTGTGTGTGTGTGTGTGCTAACAAGGGGAATGCCCCCCCACCCCCCTCCCCTCCTCCGCCCCCTCCTCTCTGCGCCTCGGTTGTCCCGCTCTGGAGACATTTGTTGAGTTTTTTCACCTTCACAAACGATTTGTTTTTGCAGTTTTAATGTCAGAAAATGATCTCAGCCCTTCTGCTTTCCTGTCGGTCAGATTTGATGGTTTCTGGTGTTTTTCTGCGGCGTTGGAGAGGCTGCAGCTGGAGGAAAAAAGGCCTTTTTGAAGGTCTGCAAACGTCTTTTTAACCGGAGTAGGAAACTCACGGTGAGAGGAGAGGGGCTCCAGCCGGCGGTCTGTGCCGGCCTGCCGGCTCTGCGGGCTCCGTCCTCTCGCCGCAGTGTGCGGGGCTGCAGCACCGTCACACCCGCGCTGTCCGGGAGCAGAAAGCGGAGGAAGAAAAGCAGAAACAGCCTGAAATAAAAACCTCCTGCGCTTATTAAATTCGTTTTATTCGATGCCTGCGGCTGCTGCCTCAGACCTCTGCTGCTCCGACAAAAAACACCAAAACGAAAAGACTGAAAGAAGCCTGAAAAGATTCATTTAGCTCCTTTATTTGAGCTGCGTGCACGCGCCTCGCGCACGATGGAGCACAAAACTGCACGATTTTTTTAAAGGTTTTATTATAAAAAATCATAAGTGAATTAGCTGTGCGGTGCGCGTGCGTGGGCTTGGTTTTTAACGCAACAGATCTGCAGGAGAAGGCGCTCCCGGACCCGTCTAATATCTGGAAGGAGCGACATGAAAAGCAAATATCAGGGATGAAAGAGGAGAAATATGGAGATGCTTGTTGTTTTCTGTGTTGCATTGCATAACGACGCTGTGGAGGAGGGTTCTGCGTGCGTGCGTGCGCGCGCGTGCGTGTGTGAGTGCATTTGCTGGTGGCAGAGAAATGCTGAATTATTCAAGACGCAGAATCCTCCCGGTGCTATTGTTAGAGAGAGAGGAGGGAGGTTTGATATTCACGGTCCAGGAGGTTCAGGAGGCTCAAACCTCTGAAATCACGTCGAAAACACGAACAAACGATCAGGAATCAGATAAGAAACCAACAGAAATGTTTTCTTTTCTGCCTCTTTGGCTGTTTTGGATCGCAGTCGCTCTGAAGCCGAAAGCGAGAATAAAATCCAAAGAGGTGCTGAATTATTACACACACACACACACACGCACACACACACACACACACACACACACACACACACACACACACACACACACACACACAGTATTATTATTATTATTATTATTATTATTATTTGGAGGGAAATAGGGAAATCGAATTAAAATCCATACATTCGGCTTCATTTCAAACATCCCTTCCCTTTGGTTGCGGTGTGGGCTCGTTGGGGTCCTGGTCTCAGCCTGTCCCGCTCTGGATCGTGCTGGATTTTTGGTGCTGCAGCGGATTTGACAAGAAAACGACTCGTGAGAGCAGAAAAGCATCGAAATGATTTTAGATCTGCAGCACAAAGACAAAGAAAATTCATTTCACGCGCCAATAATCGAAATCTTTCTTCAGAGGCCACGTGTGTCTGAATATTTTCAGCAGTTATTAAAAACGATTTAAATGTTTTAGACATTTTCATTGCTGTGAAATTGCTGTAATTTATGTTTTTGGTTATTTTGACGCGGGAAAACGGCCTGGTGCGCGTGGAGGGTGGGTGTGTCTGCTGAGTGGAAGCTACACGCTGCTTCTGGCACCGATGCACTGCAGGCAACAGTGTGTGTGCGTGTGCGTGTGTGTGGAGGTGGGGTGAATGAGTGCGAGCGTGCTTGATGCGAGGCGTGAACGAAAAAGCTGCGCGCGCCCCCGCTCGTGCTCGTGTGTCGGGACTGTCCCGGTTTCACTCGCATCATGTCAGATAAAAATAAAACCGAAAGAAATGAAGAGATGGAGAGAGAGGAGGAGGAGGAGGGATGAAGATAAATAAATGAAGGCAAAAGATTAAAAGATCAGAAACGAATCAACCAATTAAAAACGGAAAAAAAAGGAAATAAAATCGACAAATAGAAGGAAATAGAACGGAAATACTTTTTTTTTTGGGGGGTAAAAGGGAAACGCCGCTTTTACACCTAAAAAATACAAAACGTGAAAAGACCCACGATTAGCTTCAAATCCCCAAAATGAAAAATCTTCACAAAAAAAAAAGTTTAATTTCCCGCCTGAAAAAGGTCGGTTTGATTTTACTAATTATGAAAAATTATTTATTGAAAAGAGCCCGAAGGAAAAATAATTCAGCCTCAGATTTCTTTAGTAAGAGCAGATTTTATGGCGTTAAAATGAATGAAAGGATGAGAAAATGAGGGGCTGGGGGGGGGGGGTCACTTCATTCATGTATTTTTGTGACCTTGTTTTGGAGCCGATTGACCCGTTTGAGTGAAGAAAAAGTGCTGCAGAGAGGAAGAAGCTTCATGTTTGAGATGATGTAATGAGAGAGAGGAGGGAGGGAGAGAGGGAGAGAGAGAGAGAAAGGGGGGAGAGAGAGGGGAGGGAGATAAAGAAGAAGAAGAGAGAGAGGAGGGAGAGAGAGAGGAGGGAGAGAGAGGGAGGGGGGAGAGAGAGGAGGGAGAGAGAGGGAGAATATTAGAAGAAGAAGGAGAAGAAGAAGAAGAGGAGGAGGAGGAGGAGCAGCCATCAGGGAATTAAGACATGAAGACACGAGCAGAAAAGATTTTTAACATGAACATTTATGTTTTAATACATTTTAACACACATGAAAAAAATCCGGGCTGCAAACATGATAGAAATGTTTGAACATGTTTTCAATGTTTTTGTAATGTTGGAGGATTAAAATAAATTAAGAGTAAGAAGAAGAATATTACGAGCAATAGAGAAAAAATGAAAATAACATTAGAAACATTCAGGGAAATTTTCAGTGCAGAGTTTGAATATTTATTGTTATAATAGATATTATAGAAAAACACGCGATGACTCATTACAGACTGAATATTTCTAACAGTCTCACCACCAAGTCCAGTTCAAGCAGCTTTCTGTCAGATCACGTGATCTTCTCCAGCTGAGGGCGTCAGGCAGCGTCTGATGATGAAGATCATCCAGAGCTGCTCCGTACTGGACTTTGTGTTGACTTCCATTAACTGATGTTTCCAAAGTAAAGAATAAACATTAAACCTCATGATCATCGATAAATATCACAATATTTGATGGGATAATTAAAAAAGAAGAAAGAAAAAAATGGGAATAAGCGCGAGGAAGACTCAGATACTCACAGACAGCAGGAAACACACAAAATGTAAATATTAAAATAACATTTAAAACATATAGTTTTATGGGAATATTCCAGAAATATTACTTCGATTACAGGAATATTGGGAGTCATTAGTGACTCTGCTGAACACTGGGGGGGGGGGGGGGGGGGGGTCCACGAGGCCGACCGTCAATCTGAGGTATCAGCAGGGTATTGATTGACTGTGTATTGATGAATCCAGGAGCTGACGGAGCTGGTGGATTTCTAACTACACCTTTTTCTCTCAGTACTTCTGTCAGTTTCATCGTGGATCTATAATATTCTCCAAACTGTGTACTATAAATATACCTCAGAAATACTCCATTTACTCTGTAGAACATTATCAACGTAAACAGCAGCAGCATGTGCAGTGAGAGGATCATAGAGGCACACTGTGCCTGTAGTATTCCTGTAGTATTCCTGTAGTATTCCTGTAGTATTCCTGTAATCATTCACACGCACCCCCACACGAGCCTGCATAGAAAATATTTTCTGACGTAGTTTCTTCATCCAGGCGTAGCGCGACAAAACTCAACAAATCACCTGCTGAATATTTTGGGATTAAAACCTGGCAGCACAGAAGCTGCACGAAAAACACAAGTTCAGCACAAAACAAGGGGAATGAGCGCAAGGGACGTTTCCAGGGGGACGCTAAAAAGTGACGCGCGCACCTGAACAGATGAGGGTCAAAGTTCGATTTTTTCCGAGGTCAAGAATAAACTTTGAACAAAAGCTTTAAGTAAAAGTATGGAAGTACTTTATGCAACAGTTTCTCAAAGTACTTAAAGTAACAGTACACGCTGCGCAGTGAAAGTACTGTTTGTGGATTCATGTTCCTGCTGCGTTCACGTGTTTTACTGCTGCAGATGTTCCAGCTGAGGCTGCTTTATCTCCTGCTGCTGCTTCGATCTTCATCACTGCTTCAGATTCTAGAAGATCATCACGTGTTTGCAGCGCGGCGTCCTGTCAGAACCTCGTATCTCCAACAAGTGTGACGAGCTCTGAAGAAGAGGGATTTTAAATGAAGGAACTCTTCATCCAACACAGCTGGAGATACGAGCTTTTCACTGGACAGGAGGGGTTTAATACTGTAATCTGAAAAGTAATGAGTAACTAAAGCTTTACAAACTGGAGGTACTTGTACTTTACTTAAACTCCGCGCTGAGCCGTTTTCAGCCGTCTGACCGTCACATTCAGATATTTTCCGTCACGTTCAGACTGAATTCATCGGGACTTCAAATCAGTGTTTCACAGCTCAGCAGCTCGTGCTTTTTACGTGACGTCAACGCTCAGCTGCCGTTGGTTTCCAGAGGTGGAGAGTAGAGTGCGGCGCCGCAGTCTTCCTCGAGTGCACGCGGTCTTTTTAATGCGAATCACGTGGTTTTTGGGCCTCGGCCGCCAGCGTTGGTTTTCTCAGACAGATTTTACTCTCGAGTCGCTGCGTTTCATTTATTTGATGCAGTTTTGTCCTAAATATAAAAGTGCAGAGTTGAGCTCTGTCAGCCACCGTAGATACGTCAGGGCCTTCGGGAGGTCCGTAACGGTCACTCTAAAGGGAGCGCTGAAGGTGTCCGTCAGTGTGCGTTCGCAGGTGCTGAGGTGTGTCAGGTCAGGCCAGGTGCTGCGAAAAGAAATGAGCCTACCAGGCCTCTGTAGCTGCCCCTCATCGCGACTAGCAGAACGCACCTGAACCTCCGAGAGAACCGGCTGTAGGCGAGTGCATTGTGGGTAATGTAGGAGCCAGGTTTTGACAAAGAGGAATAAAAAAGACCGTCTGCGGTTCCGCTGCATCGATTTTCATTCACTTTGTCGAACCGTCCAGCAGCGCTGGAGGAGCGAGGCAGAAGGTTTTTACGCGCTGCAGTCAGGGTGGATGGATGGCTTCGTCCCCCTCGTCCTCCTCTAACAGGCGTGTCTCGTCCTACACGTCACGCTGTGTTAGTCCACAGTTTGATCGAGTGGAACCGGACGGCAGGCGCGTTATTATCCAAACCAATCAATCAGCCCCATCCCCTGCTTAACCAACCGCGCACACACGCACACACACGCACAGGCTGAGCTAACACAGGTCATGTGAAGCGGTGTGTGTGTGTGTGTGTGTGTGTGTGTGTATGTGTGTGTGTGAGCGGCTGAAGCGTGTCAGACCTGGCAACCCGTGCTGTGTTTTATAGTTTAGTTTTCTTTCTGTGAAAGTGAATTAGGGAGGAGAGTGATGCTGTACACACACACACACACACACACACACACACACACACACACACACACACACACACACACACACACACACACACACACAGTGGCAGTGCAGTGCTGTTGAACCAGGCTGCAGTAGCTTTAGATTAGATTTGTTCATATTTAACTTTATTGTCATTGTCAGAGGCAAACACAGAGACAACGGGTGTTCCTAATAAACTGGCCGCTGAGTGCAGACGCTTCCTCGGTATCTTTTCAGTCAGTAGCGGTTCGATCAGCGTCAGACTGAAGCAAAAGAGATCAAGCTGATTTCATATTGGCTGATTCACGGTGTGTTCGCGGTGCGTTCAGTGACACTGAATGTACACTGAAAGTAAATCCACGATACGAAACACTGAAATGTGCTTAAAGGATGTTCTAATCAGGCCTGAGGGTGAAGAAACGCCACAGAGGAGGTTTAAAGATGGAGGGAACTGGTGGTTAAACTGATGTGACCAATCAGAGGAAGAAGCTGACTGTGATTTTCTCTTTTTTCTCTTCTATCCCCCCCTCTGCCTTACCTCCTCCTCCTCCTCCTCCTCCTCCTCCTCCTCCCCTGTGCAGTCTCGGTGTTGCAGACGGTGCTGGTCAGTGCTGGTCAATGTGACTCCGTGTTCAAAGGTTTCTCGGACTGTCTGCTTCAGTTGGGGGAGAACATGGCCAACTATCCCCAGGACCTGGACGACAGGGAGAACCTGCACAAGATCTGCAGGTACATTCATCATCATCGTCATCGTCATCATCGTCATCAGCAGCAGCAGTCATTCAGAGGGGGTCTGAGCATCAGGAGGAGGTGGACTGATGAGGCCTGAAAAGACAAAATGCTCCATCATCTTTTCTTTTACAAAAGCACCAAACTGTCAAATCAAACAGTGTCGGCCATGATACCTGAATGTCTGCGTCCGTCCTGAATCCTGCAGAGCCACAGTATCCAGACCCCGAAAAAGGCAAATTAACAAATACTGAGTTAAACGTAATGTCGCTTCATTTTCAGGTACTCGTACTGCACTCGTGTATTTCTGTCTCAGAGTCAGCGCAGGGCTTTGTTCCCCCTCAGCTTGTCTTCTCAGGCCCGCCTCCCTCCTACAAGCCTGTTTTTGTTCTGTGGCCTTTTAACATTACTGAAATCACACACACACACACACACACACACACACACACACACACACACACACACACACACAGATAACAGACAAATCGGTCGATGTGATTTGTCCTTTTTCAGTCTTCATTTATTTGTGAGTCTTCGTCACCTAATAATATGAGTGATTCCACTGCGGAGCCTGAGGGGCCGACCCCCCCTCACAACCCCTTTTATCCCCCGCTCACCCCACCACCCAAAGCGGGTGGGCACCAGATGGCACACTGCAGCAAGAAGCCCCCACCCCTTGACACACACACACACACACACACACACACACATATGATTTTTTAATTCAGTGACAGCTCCATCACAGCGGTGTTGAGGCGTGGCAGGAGGGAGGCTTTAATACGCTTCCTCTCACACACACACACACACACACACACACACACACACACACACACACACACGTGCATGCACACGCACACACACGCGTTAATTGCTCAGAGATGTAGCATCGACACGGCTCAGTTCAGGAGGTCAACATCAATAAGGGCAGATTGGAAGATTGGATTAGATACGCTGTGTGTGTGTGTGTGTGTGTGTGTGTGTGTGTGTGTGTGTGTGTGTGTGTGTGTGTGTGTGTGTGTGTGTGTGTCAGCACGCATCATTGAGCAGGCTGGTGTCATCTTTACATTAACTGGGAGGAGGAAGGAAAAGAGATGAACAGATGAGAGAGTGAGAGGGAGCCAGAAGACAAAGAAGAAGGAGGGATAAAACAGAAAAATAAAAAGAAATAAAGGAAACAGCAAAGAGGAAGAGGAGCAGAGAGGAGGAAGAAAAAGACATGAAGAGAAGGAGAGGATGAGGAGGAGGAAGCTGCTTCAGTATGAATAAAACATCATAGAGAGGAGGGGGAGGGATGAAGAACAACAGAGGAAAAGAAGGATATGCAAAAAGACTGAAGGAGGGAGGGAAGGGAATGAAAGGGGGAGACAAAAGAGGAAGGAGGGGGCGTGGTATCAAGAATAAAGAGGGGAGGAAAGGAAGGAGGATAGGAAGCAAGGGAGAAGGGAAAGTGGAAGGATGGAGGGAGCAATGAGGAGGGAAATGAAGGGGAGGAGATCCAGAAAGGAGACAAAGAGGAGGAGGAGGAGGAGGAGGAAGAGGAGGAGGAGGAGGAGGAGGAAGAGGAGGAGGAAATGACAGAAATGAATGGTCACATGACGTTTCCAGCTTTCATTGCCTGAAAACTGACACACCTGGATTTCATCACCTGGTTGAAACTGTTTACAGGCCGAATGAGTGAATGAATGAATGAATGAATGAGTGAATGAATGACTGGATTGGTGGAGTCTGTTTACCTGCGCGGCGTGTTTTTCATCGTCACCTGAGCGTGCTCGGTGGACGCAGGTGCAGCAGCCAGTGTTTGGTCTCTGCCTGCTCGCGCTCGTGCTCGTGTTGTTCTGGACTCCAAACTTCACCGGCTGTGTCTTCATAAGCTTTTCGCTCGCTGTGTTGTCGGTCATGCCAGACTCTGGGATGACTTCCACTCTTGGCTCTGCCTCTCGAGTGGATGATGCATTCGGTTTAAGAGCAGCCTCCCACTGCATCATGAGCTTGTGGTGTTAACGCTTGCTGTGTTTTCTCCTGCCAGTTACTGGGATAACTTCCACTCCTGCGCCACGACGGCGCTGGCGGACTGCCAGGAGGGAGCGACGGACCTGTGGGAGAAACTGAAAAAGGAGTCCCGCAACCTGGATTTCCGTGGGAGTTTGTTTGAACTGTGTGGTGGCGGCAACGGAGCCCCCAGATCAGCCGACGCCAGGGGCCTCGCCCTGGTCCTCACCACGCTGCCCACCATACTGACTTGGCTGGCGTTTTAACGGAAACGAGGGAAAACATAAAAAACACAAAGAAGAAAAAAAGGAAAAACACAAATGAAAAAAGAAAATAGAAAAGAGCAATAGCTCCTCTTCGATACTGACAGAAAAAAAATATCTTCAAAAGGACCGAGTTTGACTTCATCACCAGAAAAAAAACTACGCCCAAAATGGATTTTTACTACATCACCACGCGGCGGCCTGGTTGGCCTGGCTGGACACCTGCAGGCTGTCCTCCTGCGGCGCTCATCCAATCACACGCCGACCTGACCCGGAGGTCGATGACATGAAATATTCAACAGGCCATCGAGCTGAAACGATGACAATGATGAAAATTTGATGGATCCATGCCCGCTTACAATCGTGGAATTACACAGTATTAAAGTCAGCCATTAATTATTGATGTTTAGTAGAACAGGCCTGGAAGCCTCTGTGGCTGCTGGGCGCTGACTCAGTATCGGGCTGTATATTAGGGTTCCCTTATAGCCGAAGGTGCACATTCATGTAACGCGAGGCCGAGCTTAACTCCACCAAATCAATAAGACCAGTCAAGGCCTGGAGACCATTTCAGAGCGGCCGCCTCATTTCCATCACGGACAGATTTTCCTTTTTTATTGCGCCATGTTGACTGCGTTGAGCCCGGTAGGTCTGGTGGACTGAATGCTTGATGGTGATGTACTGTTTGTGCTCTTATTGGCTGTTAATTGTGCTCAGGCCACGGTCACACCAGCTTTTATCACAGTGGCACTGAGTTTAATTCGTTAGCCGTCACAGTTGGCCGGTCAGTCTTGCACAGGTAAACCTCGGTTTGCAGGTAAATTTGGAGCATTGACGGTACTGACCTTTGACCCATGCAGCATGGCTTGCAGTCAATCGTGTGCCAGCGGTAGGTGTATTTTCAAATTCATAGTGTTACTGCGCTTGTTTGAACTGGCTAGCTTGCTATCCCGCGAGCTACCACTTACAAACTCAAGGCCACGTGAAGAAACCAGTCTCTGGTGTGACCATAGCCTTTTTTCCCCACCGAGCTCGGAGGTGCAGGGACGTAGTTGAGAGTATAAAATCTGCTTTTCATTAAAGATGACTGATCTTACATTGCATGACGTCAGTTCAGACGCTCTCAGAACATTTCAGGAAATGAGCACAAATGCTGATTGACGGAGAGGAACGCGGAACGACAGCGAGGATGTGAACATTTTCAGCTTTGGGTCCAGTGAGTTGTTGGTTCTCCACCAAACTTTTAGACTCGAAAGCCACCGTAGTCCAGCATGCCTGGTGCACAGATTCATGGACAGGCTGATGTTAAATCAACACCCAGAAACATGCCTGAATCTACTGTGTTTAGCTGACAAAATAAATTGGTTCCGATTAGCCTGTAGCTCATTTTAGCGGCTAGAACAGATCGAGCTAGGTGACAGTTCACTGCAGCAGTTAAAACAGAGTGAGTCAGATTAGCTAACAGTTGGATTTAGCTAACCGGACCTAATCTGGTTTGGCTGCTAACAGTTTAGAGGCTAATCGGACGATGTTTGTGTCAGCATGACATGGGGTTGCATCAGGTTAGCTAACCACGTGGTTTATTAGCTAAACCTGAGCAGTTAACGGCTCATTTTAGCAGGCGAGAAACTGCATGAGGTTGGCTGAACGTTCAGGTTCAAACGTGTCAAAATAAGATGTTTAATCGATGAAAACCGTCCCTTCAGCAGGCTAATGGAGGTCACGCTAAACGTGAATCCTGAAGCTAACGGCTGTCGACAAACATTTCTGTCTGTTCTTGCTTGAAACCTCGTGCTCATTTCCCGAAAGCTCCCGAGAACAAGTTAAAGTTAAAGACACGTCAGCCGGACGGATGTCCAACGAGGACATTTTGGACGTGAAAGTAGAAACACGTTTGACTTTAGTGAGTGTTGGCGGTTGATTTCCCGCCGTTCTTCTGTCCTGTCACGTCCCTGCTCAGCAGAACCATGTGTTAGAAATGAATGAATCTGTGAGCGAAACGGTTCCTGGAGGAAAGAAATACGACGTTCTGAAAAGCCGACAGCAATACGAAGACGTGACTTCACGGCCAGTGTAGCTAAAAAATCAAACCGTGGCTGAAGAGAGATATGACTGTTGCCATTTAGCACATCCCCCCTTTTCATACGGCCGTGATTCATACTAGACGACCTTAGAGGCGATATATTTTAGGTCTGTATGTTAGATTAAAAAGCTGCGTCCCAACAGTACAGTAGCATCATAAACTACATAAATACAGTAAATAAATTGGAGGAGGTTGTTCATTTCTTTGCTGAGGCACAGATGACGTTTCCACTGCCTTCTGACAAAAAGATGTGTACTTCTGTTTGTTTGTTGGTTTGTCTCTTTGTTTATGGGGATGTTGCGTAACAAAAAGAGTTTTAAAAAAAGGACTTATTCCAAAAATCATCTAAGGAGAGAATATGTATATCAAAGGATTTTGAGAAAATGAAAATAAAAAAGCTCTATTATAGATAGTCTAACCCAGACAGTTTTAACACAGATTGATACTTTACAGATTATAGACCTACTGAGATATAAAAATAAAAGATTGCTAAAATGATGAAGAGTAATAAATAAAACGACTAATGTTTGAAACGAAGTGTGTGCTTTTATTTTGGTTTTGATCAAAGTGTGGAGGGTTTGTGCATTCAAATTGATGGAGACACACGCGCGCGCGCACACGCGCACACACGGTTGGGGTGTATTCATTATTAATAAGGGAGAGTCCCTGAGCTGCCACGCGCCTCAGCACGCAGTTTATATCGATCCAAAGGACGAAGATGAGGAGGAGGAGGGTCCTGATGTTTGTTCGGTCTAACGTGGACAATCCGAGCTGCCGCGACTTCAAAACACTTTCAACTTGATCTCAAATCGACCAATAATTCCACAAGTCAAACAGCTTTAAAGCTTCAAGTCTGCGTGACATTTAGTCCAGATCACAGGATGCAGACAGGAGGAAATACTGAGCCAATATTTCCGTTTTTAAAAGCGTTTTATGGTATTGAAATAGTTCTTTAATCTCGCTGTGAGGATGAAAACATTAAACTACGTGAATCTTTCATCGATCAATAGCAGAAAGAAAATCACATTAAATTCCGGATGTGGAGAAGTTTGTGGTCCTGAAAGGATGAGTTTGCTCTGACTTTGTTTTCTTTTTATG
The DNA here is from genome assembly GCF_039877785.1 of Chaetodon trifascialis. Classification (NCBI taxonomy): domain Eukaryota; kingdom Metazoa; phylum Chordata; class Actinopteri; order Chaetodontiformes; family Chaetodontidae; genus Chaetodon; species Chaetodon trifascialis. The sequence continues at coordinate 23,258,911 of NC_092073.1, forward strand.
GCCTTTAATAATTTAAATATCCTGCAGTCAGGATGAAAACATGTCGGAGAGGAAAATATGAAACTAAAAAATAATCTCGAAGAACAAAACAATAAAAAAAGACTCGTAATGCAATTCCAAAAGGAATATTTCAATATTACTACGATGGTTTTATTATTTTATTTACTTTTTATTTTTGTATTTTAATATCCCAAAATAATAATAAAGATGTCAGAACAACACAAGCTCTCGTTTCCAAATACTGAAGCAAAAATAATAAAACGGTAAAAATAACGAACATTACGACATTAAAGCGTCATCTGAAGGAGACAGATGTTTGATCTCATTTCGACTTTTTGTACTTTATTGTGTTTTGATAATATGAATATTCGTTGATTCCTCCCGTTAATATTATTTGTGAATTGATGGAGCCTGTTTTAACCCCATGAAAACCGTTTTTCTGCCTTTCTGAAGCCTCCGAGCAGGCCGACCTGGAAAACTCCTGTCCGGCCTTCACTTTCACAGTACGGCTTGCAGTAATACTACAGCTGTGTACTTTGTTAAGGTTTAATGAAGCTCGCGCAGATTTTCCTCAGAGCCGCGGTGTGCGTGCTGCGGGCTCCCGCGGGGACACGCGTGCACGACGTGTCTCTGCATTAATGTGCTGTGATGTGAGGGTCTGCAGGAAGCTGCTCAGAGGACAAAAACACGACCAGCACGGACAAACAGAAGCTTTTAGCGGCTTCCATCAGCGCCATCTCACCTGAAGACGGAAGCAAAATGAGGAAAAGACCTGATGTTATAAATAAACAGCGAATAATAAGTCTCACAGGGACATGAGCGAAGTGTTCGGGGACATTAAAATAAAAGGACCGCTTAATGCGCCAAGGATGAGCCATGAAATCGATTCTTTATCTACATAAATCAATATTCTACATCAAAGAGACTAAAACAAAATAAAATAAAATAAAACACAACTAGAAGCATCGCAGTGTTTTTATGGCTCCACAGAAAAATGGAAATATGGTGAAACGCACATAAACATCATCTTCCCTCAATAAGAAGAGCAACAGACGTTTCCTCATTTTTAATTTTCCTCTTCGTCTCGTTTTTATCTCAATGCGTAAAAGAAAATAAATAAAACCAACGAATTAGACTACCTGTGAATATTTCAGCACAGGTAAGAGACGAGGAGATTTTTGTGTTTTTCTGGTTTTAAAATGATTTGATGAAGCAGCGGCGGAGGAGACATAATTCCTGGAGAAGTCGTGAGGTAATTATCGCCTGTAGGAAGAAACGAGAGCGGCGTGATTACAGAGCCGCTCATTAAAAATGGATGGAGGGAAGCCTGTGAGGTGGAGGAAGTCCCGCGGGATCCGGAGAGACTTCCAGCAGCCTAACCCCGTTTTTTATTCATTCATTCAGCAACATGAAGCATCCATCACTAACAGCGCAAAGTGAGCCGCAGCCTCATCTGCCCATGGCTGGGTGGGGTTCAAACTAAGGGTGGGGGACCAGCAGAGGGTCGTGGAGTGGATTCAGGCAGCATCAGGATGAGATTTAATTTTTTTTTAATTTATTCATGTGGATGCGAAACAATATCATGAGGTCAGTCTGATTTACACTTGTTATGCTAATCAGGTGTTTCTCCCAGAGTTCATTGCAAAAACAAAAAACAAAAAAAAACAAAACAAAACTAGACTATCATCAGGAAATACAAGGCAAGGACCCGAAATCAGAGCGGGTGCAGTTCAAATGATTTATTCACAAAAAGGCAATTAAAAAAAGCTTACAGGTGGTGAAGCAGGCGAAGGTCGAGTCCAAAGAAATCAGCCCAAACCGATCGAACAGGAAGCAGAATCCAAGAATCCAGACAGGCACAGACCAGGACAGCAAAGCTACGGCACCAGGTGAGGGAAGACACCAGACTGGAGACGACTGAGGGACAGGCGAAACAAAACCAACAACCGAACCAGGACAGGAGTCTGTGATGGACAGCAGGTCAGCGAGTTCACGTGACATCACCGGAGGCCAAAGTTCAGAACCTCGAATTCAAATAAATAAATAAAATGCATCACGAGTCTATTGTAACACTTATTTAGCCTCACTCTATTAGCATGATATCACGAAGAAGAGTCATGGGACTGAAAAAATGTCAGAGCTCAAACTGAGAGATGAATTTACAATAAAAGAGATGTGAAATTATGAGGAGCAACGAGCAGTCAGCTGAAATGTACCAGCTGGCACGCTGCTGCCCAATATCACTGAATATCTGGATCTGAACACAGGTGTGTGTGTGTGTGTGTGTGTGTGTGTGTGTGTGTGTGTGTGTGTGTGTGTGTGTGCGTGTGTGCGTGTGTGTGTGTGTGTCTGTGTGGGTGTGTGTGTGCGTGTGTGTGTGTGTGTGTGTGTGTGTGTGTGTGTGTGTGCGTGTGTTGGGGTGGTGTCAGACAGGAAACCTGCCAAAACCCCAGAGAGGTGTCACTCATATTTTTCCCATTCACACATGTGATGAGGCTGCAGTCACGTCCTCCACACACTCAGATGATCCTGCTTTGACTAAAATACCAGCGAGCAAAAAACACACAGAAGACGTGAAAAATACTTCATTCAGGTTTGAGTCACTCTGGTCTGAAAGCCTCAGAAACAGTCCAGACATGAGGAAGCAGCTGAACCTTAACATCCATAAAAACGGTTGAGAAAGAGCTGAAACAGCAGCCTTTTAACACGAGAGGCAAAGCCAAACTAGCCTTTTCACAAACCCCACAGAGCTCTGCATGCTCACACTGAACATGACGCAGAGTCAATGGAAGTGAACGATGTGACGAGCGATGACGCGTGGATCTTCCTCAAAAAGCTGATCTGTTGGATCCGACAGTGACGTCACACCCGAGTTACTCCAGTACAACAAGTGAGATGGAAAACAGGGATAACAATGCGTCACGCTGCGTTCTGAGCGTCCAAACACTGCGGCAGCACGTCCAGCTTCACCTGTTGATGGGCGCGGCAGCCATCTTGGATTTTGAGGTCGGGGGTTGGCGAGGTTCTTCCTTGACTTTTCCAACTGGGAGCTCAGAAACTCGTTAAAATGGAACGCACCCTAAACACACACAGGCCGCTAGCTAGCTAGCACCTTCAGCTAACAGAGGCCAGATGAGCTACCAGAGGGCCCCTAACGTGAGCTGGAGGGCCCCGGGGTTTGTGGTAACCTGAATTTGAATATGAATACATGTAGTTTTGGACAGAACAGGCTACGTGCCACAACATATTCCACCTGTATGTGCTGTCACACATGTTTTGGCGTCGATGATGTTTTATTGCACTGCAGACAAACAGCAGCAGCTTTTCGTCCGTTCTGATCGCTCTGTGACAGGGACGACGCCGAGCGCCAGAGGACAGATGCTCATCAGCACGTTCGAGCTTTCAGTCTTCTTTAAAAACCAGGAGCAGGTAGAGGAGTCTGCAAACAGCAGGTGTGCTAACCGGTCGCTCAGCTGCATCAGGTGGACTCATGTTGTTGTTGACAGGCAGTTTCAGCACTTTTGAACCTCTTTTCTTAAAATGAAAAGATGAATTAAGGAGGGACAGGAAGTGCTGTGGGTGGATACTGTAGGTAAACGTGAACTATGGCAGCTCGCATGGCTAACACAAAAACACAAAAGTCTGATGTGTGTTGGATCTTTGCTGCCAAATTATGGAATCACTATCGCCTTAATTAGACTCTTTGTCTCCTGACTGATCACAAACCACAATGTGAGCCAGGAGAAACACAGCTGGATCATCTGTTTCCTCACGTCCTGACGCAGTGATGAGCTCAGCACGCTGGTCAGGGAAACGTCACACAGGGACCTTCTGAAAACGGACACGTTTCATTTCTAAGATTTAAAACAGGCCGACAGCTCGGCCTCTGTGAAGGCGCAACCTAAAATAACATCCTCTGTCTTCTCTGGGATTTCAGTTGCTGGTATAAATGGGGCGGATTTGAGGCTGCGTTCCCTCCGGAGGAACAAACCGACACCAAAAACAGTATTATGTGAGAGTCAGCGGGGACCGGAATTGAGGTTGTGAGCCGTGACTGTCGGGTGGAAAAGGCCGGGCGGCGTGATGGCGTCCGGCGGTTCCTCACAGCAGAGGAAGCTAAAACTGAGTTTGCTGATGTGTAAATGGGTCACAATTTCTTTACTTTGAGCTAACAACCTATATTTCATCTGGAGGACGCCTCACTGAAGTGGATTAGTGGGTTGGCTGAGAGTTTCTGACAGGAGCTCTGCAGCCTTTCTGCCTCCACAGGAGCACAAAAAGTCCTCACGCTGTTTTAGATTGTATGGGTCAACGTAGGGGTCGAGACCCTTCAGTGGATCTCAAGATGAGTCTGAGGGGTCGCAGGATGACCGACGAAGTCAACCGAACGAAGAGTTTCTTTTCTGTGATCGATTGTTTTTATTGTATTTGTTGGTATTTAGCCCATGAAACAGCAGTTTGATGTAAAAAATTTGGACCTCAGTGACGTCCTTTGTCTCTGCAGTGGAGTGAAGATGACTGAGGGAAATGATAATGACGGCAGATGTGCTGAAGCTCAGCAACGGCAGCGCAAATACTCCAGTTTCAGAAGCAAAGGAGGGAAGTAATGTGCCATTATGAAGGCTTCTCAGGGAGGACGTCGAGGCGCGTGGTTCAACCTTTACAAAGCTCATTTTAATACAACTAACTCCAGAGACGTTCACGACCTGAAGCGAGTTTTTAGGCAGGAAAGGTCTTTTCTCTGTCTTTACAGTCTGACCAGGAGCCGCTCGATGGGTGGAGGAGGATCAAGGAGGCCCGTGAATGGCCCCCTTTCTCCAGCATTACCTGATACACAACCACCTGCTGTCCTGATGGCAGCTGAGCAAACTCTTTGCTGAGGACGGCCGTGAGATCCAGCGGAAAGCCGAGTGTAGTGCAGGAGATGAGTGTATGAAGGGGCCAGGAGTCCTGTTGGTGTAAAGCAGCAGAGATCAGGGACCTCTCTGAGAGCACTTATCATATCTTAAACTTCATGAATGTGATTCATTCAGAGGTGAAAACGAGGACGAAACCATTAAAGTAAAAGCAGAATTGCACGAGGCAGCGTTTGTGTTTTCATTGAGGTGTTCAGAATATGAACGGTGGGTTTTTCCACTGCACAGGGCACCATCACTGTTGTATCTGCACTGGAGTTCTGGTTTTGATCTTGTCTCATTTTGGGAAATGATCCTGCAGGGACGAGCGTTCACCCCTGCCAGCACCCTTCAGAACTGGGTCATTACTAAATATATCTCTGCTGCTATCCGCCCTGCAGCGTTCTTAATGCACTGCAAAGCACACACACCACCCGGGCCGCCCGGGCGCTGAGGGGAGCCATAGCAGCCTCCTGGTTCCCATCCAGCATCCTCACATGAACCACGCGTGCCCGTCATGTGACGAGCTATTGATAGCGCCGCAGAGAGGAAAAAATAATCTGGCGAGGAGACAGACTCAAAGTCCACGTCCAAAAATCAAGCAGAGACGGCCAATTGGCAGGAGGAAGAGGAAGCTGCTTCGCTCTGTTCCCCCACAGGAAACCAATCAACAAGCTTTCCCAGTCTTTCCCAAAAGTTCCGTTTAATTCATATTTTGGGATTTTCCACTTTATTCGGGCAGCGGACGAGACCAGGCAGACCACCACCTCAACCATCTCCTCTCTGATCAATGGTTCTGTTCAAATGTCTGGAAAAAAATCCAAAGATATTCTGGTTAAAGTGATGTAAAGCAGAGGAACAAATGACCCATGTGAAAGTGGACATGACTGAAAACTCCAGAATAGCTACTAAACGGACCTTGTGGAGTCCAGAAGGAAGAGTCAGTCTCAGAAACTTTGACTGAAAGACTCCTTCAAGACTGGACCACAAAACCAGGATGTGAGGCCGGACACACCTCCAGGCCCTCGTCATGATGTGCTAAAGTTGTGCTTCAGTGGTGCATATTTTGCAAAAATGTTAAATTCCTCATTTCAGCTGACACCTGCCAGGTGTGGGTGTCCGACCCAGCCTCGTCCGGTGGTCAGAGGCTGAACAGCCGGGGCTGCAGGCTGTGGTTCACAGGCAGGGATTGGATAAATATGTGGCATTACGTTCGGCCTGAAATGGAGCGAGATCAATGTGGAACAAAGCGAGCGCAGCAGTGAACGGAGCTGTAATGAGAAACACTGCTGAGGAAATTGATCCGCAGGCTTTCACGCCTTATTCTGAAAACTGAAGCTCTCAATCACAGCGGAGAAATAATAATGTGGCCCTTTACATGCCGCACTGTCACATGCAAAAATATTTCACCTGCGGGGTCAGGGGTCGGCCACAGACCGGCCACAGCAGGTAGGTGGAGTTCAGCGTCCTGCTCAGGGACACTGTGGACGAGGAGGGGCTAGGAACTTCTGAACGGGGGGGGGGGGGGGGGCTGCAGTAAAACATGTTTAATCTAAGAAGTCATGACAAATAATCAACTTGAAAGATTCTGAAATAACATCCATAACTGCGATTTGAGCTCCAAATGTCCTGCAACCATGGACAGACACAAGGCGTCTAAGGACACATAAAAGACAGAGACCCTCGAACACAGGAGCGACACAACGGGACTTTGAGGTGGGGTTGTGTCTCTTTGTGGTTGTTTTGTGTGTTTGTGGTCATTTCTGTCTCTGTACTCATTTTGTGTCTCTTTGCAGTTTTGTGTCTCCACAGTCATTTTCTGTCTCTTTGTGGTTGTTTGTGTGTCTTTGTGGTTGTTTGTGTGTCTTTGTGATTGTTTTGTGTCTTTGTGGTTGTTTGTGTGTCTTTGTGGTTGTTTTGTGTCTTTGTGGTTGTTTTGTGTCTTTGTGGTTGTTTGTGTGTCTTTGTGGTTGTTTTGTGTGTCTTTGTGGTGTTTTGTGTCTTTGTGGTTGTTTTGTGTCTTTGTGGTGGTTGTTTGTGTGTCTTTGTGGTTGTTTTGTGTCTTTGTGGTCGTTTTGTGTCTTTGTGGTCATTTTGTGTCTCTTTGTATTCATTTTGTGTGTCTTTGTGGCTGTGTTTTGTGTATTTGTGGTTGTTTTGTGTCTCTTTGTGGTTGTTTGTGTGTCTTTGTGGTTGTTTTGTGTCTTTGTGGTCGTTTTGTGTCTTTGTGGTTGTTTGTGTGTCTTTGTGGTTGTTTTGTGTCTTTGTGGTTGTTTTGTGTCTTTGTGGTTGTTTGTGTGTCTTTGTGGTTGTTTTGTGTGTCTTTGTGGTGTTTTGTGTCTTTGTGGTTGTTTTGTGTCTTTGTGGTGGTTGTTTGTGTGTCTTTGTGGTTGTTTTGTGTCTTTGTGGTCGTTTTGTGTCTTTGTGGTCATTTTGTGTCTCTTTGTATTCATTTTGTGTGTCTTTGTGGCTGTGTTTTGTGTATTTGTGGTTGTTTTGTGTCTCTTTGTGGTTGTTTGTGTGTCTTTGTGGTTGTTTTGTGTCTTTGTGGTCGTTTTGTGTCTTTGTGGTCATTTTGTGTCTCTTTGTATTCATTTTGTGTGTCTTTGTGGCTGTGTTTTGTGTCTTTGTGGTTGTTTTGTGTCTCTTTGTATTTGTTTTGTGTGTCTTTGTGGTTGTTTGTGTGTCTTTGTGGTGGTGTTTTGTGTCTTTGTGGTGGTTGTTTGTGTGTCTTTGTGGTTGTTTTGTGTCTTTGTGGTCATTTTGTGTCTCTTTGTATTCATTTTGTGTGTCTTTGTGGCTGTGTTTTGTGTATTTGTGGTTGTTTTGTGTCTCTTTGTGGTTGTTTGTGTGTCTTTGTGGTTGTTTTGTGTCTTTGTGGTCGTTTTGTGTCTTTGTGGTCATTTTGTGTCTCTTTGTATTCATTTTGTGTGTCTTTGTGGCTGTGTTTTGTGTCTTTGTGGTTGTTTGTGTGTCTTTGTGGTGGTGTTTTGTGTCTTTGTGGTGGTTGTTTGTGTGTGTGTCTTTATGGTTGTTTGTGTGTCTTTATAGTTGTTTGTGTGTCTTTGTGGTTGTTTGTGTGTCTTTGTGGTTGTTTTGTGTCTTTGTGGTGGTGTTTTGTGTCTTTGTGGTTGTTTGTGTGTCTTTGTGGTTGTTTTGTGTCTTTGTGGTTGTTTGTGTGTCTTTGTGGTTGTTTGTGTGTCTTTGTAGTTGTTTGTGTGTCTTTGTGGTGGTGTTTTGTGTCTTTGTGGTTGTTTGTGTGTCTTTGTGGTTGTTTGTGTGTCTTTGTGGTTGTTTGTGTGTCTTTGTGGTTGTTTGTGTGTCTTTGTGGTTGTTTTGTGTCTTTGTGGTTGTTTGTGTGTCTTTGTGGTTGTTTTGTGTCTTTGTGGTCGTTTTGTGTCTTTGTGGTCATTTTGTGTCTCTTTGTATTCATTTTGTGTGTCTTTGTGGCTGTGTTTTGTGTATTTGTGGTTGTTTTGTGTCTCTTTGTGGTTGTTTGTGTCTTTGTGGTTGTTTTGTGTCTTTGTGGTCGTTTTGTGTCTTTGTGGTTGTTTGTGTGTCTTTGTAGTTGTTTGTGTGTCTTTGTGGTTGTTTATGTGTCTTTGTGGTTGTTTTGTGTCTTTGTGGTTGTTTGTGTGTCTTTGTGGTTGTTTGTGTGTCTTTGTGGTTGTTTGTGTGTCTTTGTAGTTGTTTGTGTGTCTTTGTGGTTGTTTGTGTGTCTTTGTGGTTGTTTGCGTGTCTTTGTAGTTGTTTGTGTGTCTTTGTGGTTGTTTGTGTGTCTTTGTGGTTGTTTGTGTGTCTTTGTGGTTGTTTGCGTGTCTTTGTAGTTGTTTGCGTGTCTTTGTGGTTGTTTTGTGTCTTTGTGGTTGTTTGTGTGTCTTTGTGGTTGTTTGTGTGTCTTTGTAGTTGTTTGTGTGTCTTTGTGGTTGTTTGTGTGTCTTTGTGGTTGTTTGCGTGTCTTTGTAGTTGTTTGCGTGTCTTTGTGGTTGTTTTGTGTCTTTGTGGTTGTTTGTGTGTCTTTGTGGTTGTTTGTGTGTCTTTGTAGTTGTTTGTGTGTCTTTGTGGTTGTTTGTGTGTCTTTGTAGTTGTTTGTGTGTCTTTGTGGTTGTTTTGTGTCTTTGTGGTTGTTTGTGTGTCTTTGTGGTTGTTTGTGTGTCTTTGTAGTTGTTTGTGTGTCTTTGTGGTTGTTTGTGTGTCTTTGTAGTTGTTTGTGTGTCTTTGTAGTTGTTTGTGTGTCTTTGTGGTTGTTTGTGTGTCTTTGTGGTTGTTTTGTGTCTTTGTGGTGGTGTTGTTTTTGCTCATTCAATCACATCATTCAGTCAGACGTCCTTCACTCGCTCGCTCGCTCAGAAAACGCATGAATCTATTCATCCAGTCATGAATTCACTCATCATGTCAGTCAAGTGACAAATATTCATTTCAAAGTCGACGTCAAACCTTTAGCTTTCTGTTCTTCACCTGTCCGTCACACCTGAGTCCTTTTCTAACAGGAGCTGCTTTCTTTCAGGTGCTAGAAGCTCGGTTTGACTCTCAGTTTGGGATTTTGGACTGAATCCCTGTCGATGCTCTTTAGGTGAAACCAGCCGACTCTCAGACGTCAAACGTGTAAAAACTTTGTGACGTGACAACCAGCTGAGTTCAGCGCAACAGAAGCAGGAGGGTGGAGGGATGTGACTGAGCGACAAGGAAAGCACCATTAATCAAGTGTCAGAGAGACGAGCTGGACACTGCAGGTCGTGACAGCGAACACACACACACACGCACACACGCGCACACACGCGCACACACACACACACGCACACGCACACCCTACCCGGGGAGTGTGCTAATGAGTTTATTACATTCAGCCCTCAGACAATAAATGAAGCGATCAATCACAGAGGGAACATCTGTGGAACACCTCCTTAATCGCACACCAGCCTCATCAGCACTTCAACACGAGGAAGAGGAGGAGGAGGAGGAGGAGGAAGAGTTCTATTGGAGGAAGAAGAGTGTTTGGATGCAGCGGATGAACACATGTGGGACTTCATTAGATTCATTTAGGAGAAGAGGATGAGGAGGAGGATGAAAAGATGGAGAGTGCTGTTGTCCCGCCCACTGGGGCTTGTGCACAAATTGACTGGTCTATCTTGCTGTCAGTCATCAAATCAACAGCCCTGGTCTCTATGAACAGAATGTAAACATGTATATGTTTGTTTTCTTTCTGTAAATAACGTCCAGATAAACAGAGTGTAAAGTTCCCTCTGAGGCGTAGTAGAGTCGAAAGTAACAGAACAGTCGCACTTCAGTGAAGAGAAGCATGAAGAGCAGAAGTGTTTTATTTTCTCCTCCGTCTCACACTTTATTCACTCAGAGGAAGACCAGCAGTAGGAGGAGAGGAAGAGGAGGAGGTGAAAAGGAGGCACCGTCTGTACACAAGGACTGAAAGATAAGGAGGAGAAGAAGAAGAATGTAAGAGCTGCAAGAAATCCTCCACGGCTGCACGTTTTTCACAGCTTAGGCGAGGAGGAGGAGGACGAGGGGGAGTGTTAGAGACAGAGGCAACATCTGTGGAACATTTTAATCACACGGCAGCTTCATCAGCACTCGATGAGGCGAGGAGGAGGAAGAGAGGAGGAGGAGGAGCAATATTGGAGGATATCCTCGGCAGTCCTATAAAGTTGTTAGCCATTAGCACTCTAACACACCAACAACACATGAAGAGGAAGAGGCAACATCTGTGCAACACCTTCATAATGCCTCAGCAGGCCTGTAACATGTGGAGGAGGAGGAGGAGGAGGAGGTGCGATAAAGACATCATGGGAGGATCACATCACTGGAAGAAGGAGAGAAGGAAGGAAAGAGGAAGAAGGAAAGAGGAGGAAGGAAAGAAGAAGAAGGAAAGAGGAAGAAGGAAGTATTTAAGTAAATAATAACAAAAGGAAGTGTGTTTACATCCAGAGAGCGAGTTTCACTCTGTGGCGGCCATGTTTTGGTGGTCAGAACTGTGACCACACCCATCAGTGATGTCACTGTGCACCGTTCACACGCGTCCACACCACAGTGACAAACTCTGGTGTCCTTTAAGCATTTGTCTCTTCTGGACGGAGAAGCTGACATCGTCACATGTTCTTTGGGACATACGTGACGTTTGTCCTCATCGAGTGTGATCAGGTTACGGCTGCGCTAACCGAGTTAGCGAGTGTCTGTGAGGTGTAAATCTCTCAGGTAGGCTGCGGGAAACCGCGGAACTTAAATAAATCATTATGTATTTCACACCTTTAAGAGCGGAGGTTTAAAATCGTGCATGTCAACGGGACAAACTGCTCCCGTCGCTCTTCGCAGGACGGACGCAGCGTCGTGCAAACGGTGCCCGACAGGATGAAATGTTGAAGCTTTCCAAAAACCCAAACTGTGCAGTTTGTAAAAACGCTCCTGTGACATTTTGAAGCAGAGTCTGTGATTTTACTCAAACGCCACTTTCCCCGCTGCCTCGCCTCATCCAGACGGCTGCAGATCATTTCCCATTCACATCAGCGGCTAACATTTACCACATTATCAGCCGCGAGCTTTTAGCATTTCCAGCTGACATTTAGGCTTTCAGCTGACAGCAGCCGGCAGAATAAACTCCAGCTGCAGATTATAGGCGACTAATTGGGAGGTCAAAGGTCACAGAGGGACGCTGACCTGAGCAGAGGTACAGCAATTACTCTGTGACCTGACACTGATCGAGCAGTCAGGAGGACTCGGTCCGTCGTGGCGGCTGGAGGACGACTCTCAGAGCGAAGAAGAGGGGAAGTCAGAGTGTCCCCGTGAGGGACAGCTGGACGTCTGAGGGCAGTCTGACCTCACGCACCAAAACAAACCTCTCTGGAAAAGTGCAGCCCGGGGCCCGCACCTTGTTTCCATGACAGCAGAGTGCTCCTCGCCGCTCACCTTTTAGTGTTCTGTGTCAGATCCCGCAGCCGTTCACTGTGACCCGAGGAAGACTCAGACGATGAAGAGCTGATGGAGAGAGCGCAGCGTCAGACACCACCAGCACTTCAAAACCACATTTAGCTTTCATCAACAGAGCTCAGACGTCATGTGTCCAACAATGTCTGAACTGTGTGCCAAACATTAATAAAACACAATCAGTCATTTCCAAAGTTCATGTGTTCATCTCCTTCATCCTTCATGTGTTCACAAAGCGGTGAACTCGCTCCATCCTCGCTGTGAACGACTGAGCCTTTCCAGGACGCCCCTTTCATTCCCAATCATTCCAATCCCAATCAGCCTGTTTACCTGTGGAATGATCCAATCAGGTGTTCCTGGAGCGTTCCACATCTTTCAGTCTGTGAGACGAGTCAACGCATCAGATTCACAATCAGCAGATATTTACAGAAACCAATGAAGCTGATGAGGAAGAACACTCAATATAATAATAATACAATGTAGAAGTGATCACATTGTGTTTGGTGATGTTTTACCTGACTGCAGGTACAACCTCCACCAATCAGAGGCAGGCAGAGGAGCAGCTTTGCAGCCTGCGAGGCAAAACCCAGGGCAGAAAATCCCTGAGCAGTGACTGCTGAGAGCAACTTATGAGCAGCAACAACTCAATGAACATATTAATGTTCCTATCAGTGTGTGTGTGTGTGTGTGTGTGTGTGTGTGTGTGTGTGTGTGTGTGTGTGTGTGTGTGGTTTTCATTTTAGTCACTGCTTTAACACCAAACATTTCACACCTGCGCTGCCCACCTGTGCAGAAACAGTCAGCTGTGACGGAGCACCGGTCTGTGTTTCTCACATGAAAACAATTCTTTGAAATCTGCTTTAATCCAGCAAAGAAGATGCTTTTGTCTGTGAAGAGGAGGAGGAGTCAGTTCAGAGTCTGATGCTCGCTCACCTGAACGCCCCATGAGACACTGCAGCAGCGTCCGTCCATTTGTCCCCCTGCAGGGTCCTGTCTGTCACGTGGACCCAGTCCTGGTCTGGACTCGGTGATCCCAGACGGCGCCTCAGGTGACTAAACAATGTGCTCATCGTGTCTGTCGTCATGGAAGCTGCCTGAGAAACGATGAAGAAGCTGAAGAGGAGGAAGCTTTCGAGGCGTCTGGATGCAGCTTCACAGCAGCAGACTCTCCTGATGGTTTGTGTGTGTGTGTGTGTGTGTGTGTGTGTGTGTGTGTGTGTGTGTGTGTGTGTGTGTGTGTGTGTGTGTGTGTGTGTGTTTAAGTTCTGGTCTGTTGGAATGAATTTATTCTCTTATTGATCATTAAACGCTGAAAAATGCCTTCATTAAAGTGACCGTGAGAACTGCTTTTACTTACGAGTATTTGTAGCAGCAGTATTAATGGTGTTTTTACTGAAGGTAAAGTGTGAAGGGGCTTTCATTGTTCAGACTAAAGACATCATTTCCAGCATGCAGCCACAACACTGACCTTTGACCCCAGATGTGCTGACCTCCACCAGGCCGTCCAATGGGATTGTGTGGTTGGCGGCAGACGGACGTCATCGTGTCACTGCAGAGAATAACGGAGGAAAAGTGAATTAATACTGCAGCTTCCTGCTCGTCCTTGTTCAAAGTGCAGTACTCATAGTACTCGTAGTAACGGCGGCAGCAGTCACAATACTGTAAGCAGCAGTCATAGCATGTAGTAGCATCAGTAGACACAGTGCAGTGCTGGCAGCTGTCGTCCACACAGTAGATGCAGTACTACTGGTACTGGTCCATGAGTAGTAGTATTTGTAGTAGAAGTAGTCGCAGTGTGAAAGGGGTAATCCAATGATGAGACTCACACAGTCCCCCTTCCTACATTTCCCATAATGCAACACGATGGCATCTTTCAATACACCCTCATGGTGTGAGTACTTCTTGTAACGTAGTGAACTGATGTAACATTAGAGGAGTACTCCTGTAATGAAATTACTTCAAAGTGTTACTGTGTCTGCTGCGATGAAAGCAGGTTTCACTCAAAGGAGATGCAGTAAGAATGTGTGTAATCCATCATCCTCACTAGGAATACTGCCAGTACTGCAGTAGTACTGCATGTCTGTAGTGGGGGAGAGGTAGTACTAATGAGCAGAAGCCTGAGTGAAGATCTGATGTGAGAACAGTCATCCTCTGCTGTCACACACGCACGCACGCACGCACGCACGCACGCACGCACGCACGCACGCACGCACGCACGTTGGATTCCAGGTGTTTTGTTTTGTCTCTTTGGATAAAACATCTTCATCACATCCAGACAGCGCGTGTGTGTGTGTGTGTGTGTGTGTGTGCGTGTGTGACTGGTGGGCTGAACAAGGCGTGATAACAGCCTGATACTGACTTCTAAAAATACCTGCCCTGCATACACACACCTACAGGCACACACACGCACACACACCTACACACAGTGGCTGATTTAGCTTCTGAGACATTGGCTTGGCATTTCCAATATGCTGCCTAACTCAAAGCCATTCCATCCAGCCTGTGTGTGTGTGTGTGTGTGTGTGTGTGTGTGTGTGTGTGTGTGTGTGTGTGTGTGTGTGTGTGTGTGTGTGTGTGTGTTTCCATTAGAGCGGAGCCCTGAAATATGAACAGGTACGCAGGATGCAGATCAATTCTGACTGTAATACACCCGCTGAAAAGAGAGAGGGAGGGAAACAGCAGGCAACCCAGTTCAATCACCATGGCAACCACTCCTCATCCTCCATCCCAACACTCCTGTGATGTGTGGGGCTGCCCTTCCCAGAATTCCCTGCTGCAGTTTTCCTGGGAGAGAGAGAAGAAGTGGGTTGAGAGAGGCCCCCCTCTTACAACCGGAGCAGTTCATCATCCATCAGTCTGAGTCCTCCTGTGATTGGTGGAAAATGGAGGCGTGTCCAGCATGAACCAATGTAAGATTTCAGTTTGAAAATGAACAAACATCATGAAGAGGATGAGAAGAAACAGCAGCTCTGAGCTAGTTAGCATGCTAACCAGCTAGCCGCGGCCCTACCGCTTACCTTCAGGTTGTACATCCCCAGCACACAGGTGCGTTTTCATCGTTCGGCTCGACATGAAGACGGTCGTTCTCGGCCTTTTTAATGTCTTAATAATGAGTTTTAATTTCATTTTAATTTTTAATTCACGTTTTCTGACTGCAAACATTTCTCATCTGGGCCAAAGATGATGGCTGAAAGACTCTTCTGTCTTCTGTCGAGTGTTTCGAGCTTCTGTCGCTTCACGTCTGACTTCTCTCTGTTTGCTCCGTGTTTTTCATTGCAGACACTTGGAGCTCATGTTGTTATTGTCTCATATGGAGGCGATGGGGGGGTGGGGGTATGGGGGGGGGCGACAGATGGGAGCACTCGCTCGCCCTCCGACCTGCACGCACACACACAGACGCTGTGGTGTGGGTGTGTGGACGCATGCATTCTGTGGATTTGCAAAGATCAAGTCAAAACCTTACAACAGGCGCGCAGCGGGGGCATCGAGTTCACTTCATATTCATCGTGACCGAAAGTGTGGACGATTCATTCCACTGCAAACAACACGAGGGAGCGAGGAAAGGTGGAAGAGAGAGAGAAATTAGAGAGATTAGCGCTGCTGGAGACAGAAGAGGAGATTAGATGGATGATGTCAGAGAAGAACAGTGAATGACTGGAGGAGGGCGAGAGGACGCAGAGAGAAGACAAAGAGACACAAAGCTTTCTGTCTCCTTCAGGCTCAGACTGAGGTTTTACTGACATTATTAATATTATTATTATTGTTCCTTTTCGCTCTTCTCTTTCTGCTAATACAAACAGAAACGACCCGACTGGCTCCTCAGGACGCCGACAATTGACGGGAATCCTCAACATCTGGACACAACGTCCAAAACAGAAGACAAAGTTTTTTCATTTCTGTCGCCTCTGACAGATTAACGAAGCTCCAGATGTGCTGAGCTGAACGTGACACTGAATAAAAGGTTCGACCAGCAGCTGCTTCATATGACTCACACACACATTCACAGACACACGTTACGACGTTACACGAGGCCTCAAACAGCAGGAAGACGAGGACGATGCAAACCGAAGAGAGGCGGCGTTCGCGGTTCGTGGTCGTCGATCCAGCCGGGTTTGAACCTGACGACCCCGGTTTTCATCCACACAGCGGGCCTCAGACCAACGATGTGGAGCGAGCTGCGAGCGCGTCATCACGACAGCTGGAGAGGAAGACGGCGAGACGACGAGTCTAAACGAGTCACGCAAAGACGCTCGCTGTGGAAGCGAGAGGCGAGATCACAGAACGCAACACAAGACGCCGCCTTGTTCGCTGTGAGAGGAGGTCAGAGGTCAGCGCGGCTCGGGCTGGTAAACAGGAAGTGATGTCATCAGTGAACAGATTAGGCAGTGTGTGTGAGAGAGAAAGATCAAAAAACAGAGGAGATGAATGAGCAGTGTGTGTGTGTGTGTGTGTGTGTGTGTGTGTGTGTGTGTGTGTAGGTTGCTTGCCCCTCGGTCAGTTCTCTCTCTCTCTCTCTCTCTCTCTCACACACACACACACACACACACACACACACACACACACACACACACACACACACACACACACACACACACACACACACACACACACACACACACACACAGACAAAAGCTGCATTGAACCAGAGCTTGTCATCGTGTCTGAATCTCGTCTGCGCTGATGATCCAAATGTCATCTGCTGCAGCTGCAACGTGAAAGGAAAAGTTCCACATTTTGGGAAATTTGCTGTCTAACCTGTTAAATCTCACGTCAGATTTGAAGCTGCAGCAGTTAGCTTAGCTTAGCTTAGCTTAGCACAAAGACTGGAAACAGCTCGCCTGGGTCTGTCATCTCCTTCATTAGCATGTTGTGTTTCTCAGCCTCCATCAGGAGCTCCAGTTACCTGAACCACAGACCTCCTGCACCACCTGTGAGGTCCAGCAGTGCAGAGAGAACATCAGGATATCAATGAGTCCAGTTTAAATGTGACCGTTAGCTGCAGCTGTTAGCGCCCTGAGCAGCGGCGACGTCTGATGAAGAGCCGGAGCTGCTTCATGTCGTTCGACAGAGTCAACAGATCTAAAAGCAGAGTGAGTGGATGAGACTGATCTGGATTCAGGAGTCTGTTCTCGTTCATGTGGTGGAAAGCCGAGGCTCAGCAGGAAATCCTTTTTATTCTGCCATCAGAGGCGCTCGGCCGAGGAGCGCCGGAGACGCCGGAGACGCCGGAGACGCCGGAGACGCTCTGCTGCACGCTGGAGGTGTTTCTGTCATTAGGATGGAAATGTTCAGGGCAGATGTTTCTGTAACGAAGAGCAGTGTGTGACACGCAGTGGAATAATTCATGCACACACACACACACACACACACACACACACACACACACACACACACACACACACACACACTCTTTCTGCTGGTGTATCTCATATCAAATGTCCTGTTTTTGGTACATTTAAAAGTCAAAGTCAGCAGCTCAGAATTCATCGGTGTGACTCTCCTCTCTCGCTGCGGCAGCGTCTTCAGCATCTCGTGCTCTGACTGCTTCACAAATCCTCCGGCTGCATCTCAGCAGATCAGTTTCAGCTCAGGGATCCTCCTGAGGATCAGATGAGGTCAGCAGCCAAGACTCATCAGCAACACTTCAGCTACAGTTTGTTAACGTTAAATAAAAAATCTGCTTCCTGTCTCAGATTTACCCAACGACCAATGACAGCCCGGTGAGCCGTGCGATCGTCCAATTGGGCGTCAGAGGGGTTTTGATTGATGTCTTAGAGAACGAAACGTCAATCATCATCATACTGATGACTCCAGCACACGAGCAGAGCTTTGCTGGTTTGGACATGTTCACATCTACCTGATACATCATTGAATCTCCTTGAATCATCTGAAAAACATCAATGAAACTTCCTGAATCAACATCAAACATCCTTAAAACTCCCTTAAATATACTAGAATCCCCTTGAATCATGTGATGTGAACCCTCCTGTCAAAAGTCCCTGAAATGTCCTTAGCAAAAACAAGGACTCTCCCTCAATCATTTGTAAAGTCCTTGAATTTTCCTCCTTCTCCTGAAACATCTTATCTTCCTCAATCCTTCCTGAATCTTCCAGGAACAGCCCTTAATCTCACAGAGAAACCCTTGAATTTACCCTGAAACATCCTTAAATCAGGTTTAAAAGCCTTTAAATTTCCCTGAAACATCCCTGAAACATCCTTGAGTCTCCCAGAAGTCTACTCAGATCTCCCTTAACAATTACAAATGTCTCTACCTTAAACATCCTTGAATCTCCCCGAATCATCCTTGAATCTGCCTGAATCATCCTTGAATCTACCCGAATCCTCCTTGAATCTGCCTGAATCATCCTTGAATCTCCCCGAATCATCCTTGAATCTGCCTGAAACATCCTTGAATCTGTCTGGAGTCAGCTGTGTGAATGAGACGTGTGTCACAGTCTTGGACACATGTCTCGGTGTGCAGAGAATCGGTGTGGACAGCGTCTCAGTCAGTCTCTCGCAGAGGTCACATTGTGACTCTGAACAAGATCCAATCAATTCTAAGCAGACACGGTGGAGAGTAAACCTCACAGGACCCCCACCTGAGAGAGAGGGTGTGTGTGTGTGTGTGTGATGGGGAAAAATACATGTGTGAATGGGAAAGTGTGTGTGTGTGTGTGTGTGTCAGTGGGTGTGAAGGTGTCTTTAAAGTAATCTACCACTTTGTTCCAGTCTGACGTCTGAAGGACAGAAGAGTCAATCTGCTGCAGAGAAAAACCACGACGTTCCTCTGAAGAAGTGCTTTCTACGGAACACACACACACACACACACACACACACACACACACACACACACACACACACACACACACACACACACACACACACACACACACACAGCCTTCCACATAGAGTAAACAACAAACAAACCACAATGCCCTCATCACATAATGAGCTGTTGTTTACTCACTTGATTACCTCACTTCCTCTCAACTACAAGAGAACACACTGTAACACACACATTCTCACACACACATTCTCACACACACAGTCACACACTCTGCAGGAGGTGGGCTGATCGATACCTGCAGCATCAGTTCTACCAACACTGATTGATTGTGGAGTCAGAAAGTCACCTGCGGTCCGTCTCAGCTCAGCGCAGAGGACTCACACAGCAGACATTTTTTCTTACTTCTGATTGAAACTCTTCCAACATTTTCAGTTTGGACGTTTTATTAAACACTGACGAGGACGAAGTGATTAATAAAGACGTCCTTAAGGTAACAGACCGACATTTTGGGACGGATGCCACCTTCGTGCTGAGACTTAGATGAGAGGACTCATAGCTACCGCCGTTAGCTTAGCTTAGCATAAAGACTGGCAGCGGGTGAGACAGCTAGCCTGCCTGTCTGACTGCACCACCTGCCAGCACATGGAGCTCCTTAATTAACCTGCTCGATTCTGTTTCCTGGCTCTGTCAGCTGCCACAGAACCAACAAAGACTCCAGGAAGTCACTGACCCCCGTCACATGACCCCCGTCACATGACCCCCGTCCAGTCAGACACATTCATCAGTCAGCTTTACAGGTGCTGGCAGGTGGAGTTAGTCTCACCCTGTCTTCAGTCTTTATGCTAAGCTAAGCTAACCCGCTGCTGTATTAGATGCGACAGAGGCATCAGCCTTCCTGTGCTGAGTGTGTGGATGCAGGTAAACTGAGTGTGGGGGCCACCTGAGCAACACACCTGAGAGTCTGCCCACCTGATGAGCACCTGCTCACACACAGATTCATGTTTCTTCTTCCATGAGACAATTTAAAGGACACGATTCATGATTCATGGGCTGCTAGCTGCTGGTGAGTGGAGCAAAATAACTGAGTACATTTACTGAAGTACTGCACTAAAGTACAATGTTGATGTACTCTACAAGAGTATTTCCATGTTAAGCTACTTTACAGCTCTACTTCACAACATTTAAAAGAGGAACATTGTTCTTATATCTGATACTTTTAGTTACTTTGCTCACATGATATGATGCAGTACTACATAAAGTATCTAAATTGGCTCCATGTTGACAAACTACAACTACTACTATTTCAAATCTCATACATATTCAAAAGTGATAAAAACAGAATATTCTATAGTTATAAAATACTTTGAAAGGAGCCAGGCGAGTACTTTTACTTTTCATACTGTAAATACATTATGCTGGTAGTACTTCTGTGCTTTACCTTCAGTAACATTTGGAATTGAGGTGTTTTAGACGACAGTAGTTGTACTTCTTCTTCAGTGAAGGATGGAGCTCGTCGTCCTGTTCAGTCCACGTCCTCACACTGTCTAATTATCAGTGTGTGTGTTTTGCTGCAAAATGGACTCCAGATACAATTATGATTAATATTAAATGACCTGAAAGTGAGTGACGACGTTAAAACACCTTAAACACTTTTTGTCTTTGATACTAACAGCATGTACAAATGAAAAACTTCTACAAGTATTTTTCCATTCTGTCATTTTCTTAAGCATCTAAAACAGTCACAGTGATTAAACATTCAAGTGTGTACTTACTGTGTGTGTGTGTGTGTGTGAGTGTGTGAGTGTGTGTCCAAACTGTAAGCATGGCCTCAAACTGTCAGAGCTCAGGTTTAACTCGACCAGAGTGACGAGCAGAGCCATCGAAGGCAGACAGCCTCCCACTGCATGATTGGCAGAGTGGCCTTTGCCGGGAACTCGGTGTGTGTGTGTGTGTGTGTGTGTGTGAAGTTCCAGTATGCCAGTGTATGATCGTAGCGGCCTAAGCCAGCGTATCGTCTCAGCACACTGACAGAGCGCTGTCTGGTTATTATCCTCTGTATGTGTGTGAGAGTAGGAGTGTATTTTCTAACGAGCTGTATTTAAATGAGTTTGAGTGTGTGAGTGTGTGTGTATAAATTCACTATGCAAGGGTTCCCAGAATTCATTGCATGGCTGAGTGGAGTGACAGGCGAAGCCATTTAATGCCTCAACACTGGCAGAGAATAACTGACAGAGTGGCATTTGGATGCCTGTGTGTGTGTGTGTGTGTGTGTGTGTGTGTGTGTGTGTGTGTGTGTGCGTGACATTTGTGCAGGAGTGTGTGGGATGCGAGGAGGCCATCGATCAGATTTAATGTAAAATGACTAAAAATATTGGTGATCAGTGTGCAGCTGTCGCTCTGGTCAATTTCACATCTGTTGGCACTTCTTGCAGCTTTTGGCAGTTAGCATTAGCATTAGCATTGTTCAGAAGTCTGTGGCTGTCAGTGCTGCTTTATTTTTACTGTGAGTCTCATTTAAAGTCAGTCGACTGGGACCATAAATCTTCAGTGTGTCCTCACTGGACTGACAATCATCGCTCCTGTCACTTCGGTTTTATCAGTGTGACTCATGATGTTAGAGGCAGCGCTAAAAGTTCTCACTCATGAAAAGATGGAGACATGCGTCAAAGGCTTCGGTTGAAAAAATGAGTGAAAGAAGAAAAATGTGTCTTCTTGGGCTGATGTCTGTGATGTTAGTGAACATCTCACCTAATGTTAGCGAACATCACACCTAATGTTAGCGAACATCACACCTAATGTTAGCTAACATCACACCTAATGTTAGCTAACATCTCACCTAATGTTAGCGAACATCACACCTAATGTTAGCGAACATCACACCTAATGTTAGCTAACATCACACCGAATGTTAGCTAACATCACACCTAATGTTAGCGAACATCTCACCTAATGTTAGCGAACATCACACCTAATGTTAGCTAACATCACACCTAATGTTAGCGAACATCTCACCTAATGTTAGCGAACATCACACCGAATGTTAGCTAACATCACACCTAATGTTAGCGAACATCTCACCTAATGTTAGCGAACATAACAGGTAAGTTTGTCTTTCATTCTATCAAACATTAGCTGCGATGTTAGCTAACATCACATGGACTTCGTCAATGGAAACAGACTGAACAATAAAACAGAGAGAAACGTGTGACAAACAGCTTTTAATGTTCACATGGAAAGATAGAAACCTGCTAACCACAGCTTCAGTTAAAGCTACAGACACTTCCTGTTCAGAATGACGGCTGCGTCAGATCCTTCACGTGGGGCTCCGACGGAACACGAGGACTCCTGTCCACTGAGGACTCCTGTCCACTGAGGACTCCTGTCCACTGAGGACTCCTGTCCACTGAGGACTCCTGTCCACTGAGGACTCCTGTCCACTGAGGACCTTCAGCAGGAAGTTTCAAAGTTTCTGTGTTAACGCCATGAAACGCACATTGATTTCAATCATTTCAGTCACTTCTTTCTTCCCATCCCAGCCACAGCCACGAGGACATGATCAAGCTGCTTCAGAGTGTGTGTGTGTGTGTGTGTGTGTGTGTGTGTGAGTGTGTGTGTGTGCGTCAGTATCTGCCCTGCACGCCCAGCTCGGTCTGGGCGGCGCGCTCGATTTGCTGGTGGACGATTCCAACCTCCTGCTGGGTCAGGGTTCGCTCCATGTGGCGGTAGATGATGCGGTAACAATGACTCCACCGACCAGTCCTGAAAGAGACAGAGAGAGACAGACAGACAGGTAGAGACAGAGACAGACAGACAGAGAGGATGTCAGTGCATACTGTCACCTGTCTTCCTGCCTCTCCTCCTCCTCTCAGTCATTACTCTGTTATCTTGTGTGTCTGCTCTGTAATGACCTCTCGCTCTGTGCAGGAGGTGCTGGTGGAGGTGGAGGTGGTGGAGGTGGAGGAGGCCACTCCCTGCCGGGTTCAGATTGCCTCCCTAAACTTGTAATCGTGTTTGTAATCTGACCCGATGTTAGCCGCTCGCTCTCCTGCAGCTGTCAGAGCTGGACTGAGGTGATGCTGACGCTAATCCAGAGGTGTCAGCAGGTGAGTCTGCAAGCAGTTTGTTGATCTGCTCACATTTTGTTATTTGGTCATTTTTCCTTGATATTTCTTTAAGTTTTGTTGTTAAATGGTTTGTTTTAGTCTGTTTTAATTGTGTTTATAGTTGACGTGGTCAGCACAGGGTGTTTTATTTTGAAAATTCACCACTTTCCTGTCTGACTTCCTCTCTCCGCAGTGGAATTTGTGGCTAACACGTTTCCTTCTGCTGCTCCTTCACATTAAAAGCATTCACCTGGTGAAACACAGGGGGCTTTTATTGTGAAGCAGCAACAGGAAACATTAGGGCCAAATCCCAATTCCCCCCCCCGTCCTCCTCTTCACCCTTCCTGTATCTCCTCTCTTCTGTCCTCCCTCCTCTTCCTCTTCTGTTTTAAATGCTCACATTATTCTCCTCCCTGCTCCTCCACTTCTTCCTCTCTTATGTTTTCCTCCCTCCTCTCACTGTCCTCTCCCTCCTCCCATACTCTCTCCCCCCTCCTCATAGAGTGCTCCCCACCTTTCCTCCTCCCGTTCTCCTCCTCTCCTCCCTTCATCATCCCCTCACTGTTCTCCTCCTGTCCTCTTCTTCCTGAACCCTTTTCTTCTCTTTCTTTAATCCTTTAATATTCTCCTCCTCCTCCTCCTCCTCCTCCTCCTCCAGTTGACACACAGTTACACTAACTGAATACAACACAATGTTCGCTCGCTCGCCCGCTCTTCATCCTCTCTCTCTCTCTATCAGGAGCTGGTGAATAATTGAACATCAGTACATTTGGTGGAAATGTCAGAGAGAGACTCCGATAAAGAAAACGAATGAAGAGACACAATTACACATCATACTGCCGCGCGCACACACACACACACACACACACACACACACACACACACACACACACACACACACACACACACACACACACACACACACACACACACACACACAGAGTAAATGGTATTTCATGTGATAGACTGTGTCGTTGTTGAATAATTGATGTCTCCATTATCCAGCCCACATAGCTTGGGGGGGGGGGAATCGATACAGTGACACCTGTAACACACACACACACACACACACACACACACACACACACACACACACGTTGGCTCACGTCTCCTCTGTTTAAAGATGTGTCTGCTGACGCTGCACGCATCACTTCCTGCGCAGCAGAATCGACCAATGAGCTCGATCCACCGAGTTCACTTAAAAGT
Organism: Chaetodon trifascialis; assembly: GCF_039877785.1. NCBI lineage: Eukaryota > Metazoa > Chordata > Actinopteri > Chaetodontiformes > Chaetodontidae > Chaetodon > Chaetodon trifascialis. The sequence continues at coordinate 23,282,835 of NC_092073.1, forward strand.
GGGAGACTGTAACGGCTGGAAAAAACATCTCCTCTGTTTTAAAGCAGCGACTCAGAGCTCGTTCAGTGTGTGTGTGTGTGTGTGCGTGTGTGTGTGTGTGTGTGTAAATCAAAACGGACAAAGTGGGATTTTCATCCACAGCAGCTCTAAATCTACGAAAAGCTCGCTGCACCAATTAAAACAAAACTGAGACAGATGAGCCTGACAACTTATTTTCTGTTCTGTGTTTCACACACCGTGTGTGTGTGTGTGTGTGTGTGTATAAATACCTCAGAGGAGCGGCTCACACAGGGAGTTCATTATAACTGCTCTGATGTTTCTATTTTAATCACAGATGGGATCATTTGACTGTTTCTCAGTGGGACGTCACACACACACACACACACACACACACACACACACACACACACACCTGCCGCACATGAACATTTAAGGTGGAATCACGTTTCATGAGGCTTTAACTGAACTCCTTTAATGTCTCAGTGTCTGTTCTCGTCTGTCAGGCCGTGAAAATAAAAGAAAATATGGACGTGGTAAAAACGATATCTGTCATCTGATGAAAAATGCTTCGAGTCAGATGTTGACGCTGTGTTACGACTGGAAGATTTTTCCTTCTCACAGATTCGTTCTTGCGTCTGTGTATTGGTATGAAACCTTTTTAATCTTCTTTGATCAGAAAGTTCCTGATGTAACTGAAAAACAACAGTTTTCAGACTGTAGTAACAATAAATAAATAAATAAAAGGGTTCAGCAGAAAAACAAAGCTCAGGTGTGACGAAGCGCTGAAGCAAATCTAAGATGTCATCAGACAACAAGAAAAAAAAAGAGAATTTCATTCACAGAAACTGAATGAGGAAGAGGAGGGAGCTCCGGCGGGGTCAGAACGGGACAGAAAACATGGCCGACAGCATCACAGCCAAAACACAACGAAAAAAAAAAAGAAGCAAAAAACAGGATCGATTTGATGTCAGACTTCAGCAGATGGTGGGATGAAGAAGAGATGGAGAGATAAAGGGATAGAGAGAGGCTGAGCTTCAAAGATGAGTGTAAGGTTTCATCCGGAGGGAGAGGAGGGGCGAGAGACAGCCACAGCGACTGGGAAGCAGAGAGAGAGAGAGATAAGTGGGTGATGATGGACAAGCCTGAAAGAGGAGTGCTGGGTTTCATTCAGATGGAGAGAAAGTGTGTGAGAGACAGAGGAGGAGAGAGGCTGAGGGAGACGGAGATAAAGAGATGAAGAGAGAGATCGATCGGCTGAAGGAGGTGAAGATGAGAAGAAGCTCCTGCAGCTGCCAGCGCCTTTGAAAGCATCGCGCTGCCTTCACATGAAGAGGGGAAGAGCAGGAGATCTGAAACTGTAAACCCCCGAAGAGAGAAGGAGAGAAGGAAGCCTCTCCTTTTTCTCCCCTCCTATTCTTTCCTCATCTCCCCCTCTTCCTCTCTTCTTCCTCCCCCGCCTCCCTCTGATCTTCCTCATCCCTTGCTCTGCTGCCGTTCAGGGTTTTATCACCTTTCTGTTTCTCGTCTCTGACGGGAAAAGACACGAGCCCCGAGGTTTCTCCGTCTTCTTCAAACACGTCTTACTCTGTTCTTTTCTTCTTCTGTGGTTTCAGGGTCTTTTTGTTAATCTCTGTCTGTGAATTCAAGCGAACCTGAGAACAGAGACGTGGCCTGAAGCTTCAGCCCGCAGGAAGACGAGCGAATCCTTCAGAGTGAGCGCTGGATCGATAGATCCACAGCTGACGTCCAGCCATGCTGCACGTCCACGTTTACGACGTGTCCACTTCCTGTCCACTTCACTTAGACTGCAAACGTTGGGTGTGATCACAGGTGAGCTCTCATGCACCTGTAGCCACACCCAGCGGTGATGTCACAGTGCACACACACACCCTGGACTACACGTCTCCATCACCTCTGGAGGTCAGTTTGACAAGCTTTACGTTGACCGGGATCAGCGCACTGTTAGCATCTTTAGCATCTTTAGCTTCTAGCTTGGTTTGCAGCACATTTCCTGTCTGGTTCAGTCGACCCTGAAAAACCTGCAGACCACAGTCAGAGCTGGTGGGGACCAAACACAGAGAGAGACAGGACAGGACTGACGTCCACCAGGAGACACAAACACATCGATCGTCCTGTTGTTCTGCAGCTGCTGGATGTTGGCTAACACTTTAGCCACAACTCCAGAAGTGTCATGTTAGATATCGTCGTCTGATCAAAAAGACAAAAACACTCAATAACCGAAATGAAATGAGTAAAACCAGACTGAAGGAAAACAAAGCCGTCAGCCTGGACTATTTTTAAGCCGTGAAAGTGAAAGTCATCTGTGGTAAATGAGGACGAGACGGTGGAGACTGTTCTGGATTAAACTAATTCAGCAAAGTGAGAGAAATTAAACCTGGATTTGAGCCATTTTGAAGCGTTTCAGTGGATCTAATTCAGATCGGTTATTACAGGATCAGACTGATGAAATCGATTGATACACAGACTCTACCTTCTCTTCCTCCCTCCCTCCCTCCCTCCCTCCCTCCCTCGCTCCTCTCCCTCCCTCCCTCCAGATTACATAAACAGATTAAGTCCATATTCCTGCTCCTGTCTCCTCTGGTTATTTGACCAGAGGCTGGAGGAGGAGACAAGCTGATTCCCCCTTCAAAGCACCTCCCATCCCTCTCTCCTCCCTTTTTCCTTTCTTCCTTACTCCACCCATCGCCTCCACCGAGGCGGAGAAGAGCCCAAATCAATGAGTACTCTGTAAGTGTGTGTGTGAGTCTTCCGTCCTGATTGGGACGGACAGTCAGACGGAGGACGGGAGGAAAACCAGAGGGCAGGACTCTCAGAGCGAAACTAGAGGTGCATCCGAGAGCTCGGCTGTCGTCTGCGCTGGTGGAAACACACCTTAAACGCCTCACGAGGCTCGAAAACACACACGTTTAAAGCCGGAGGTGTCCCCGCCTCTCACTGAGGCTGGACTCCCAACACAAGAAGACGAGTGTTAGCATGTACAGGTCTGTCCTGTTGCTCTGTGAATCTAAGCTCCAGAGGTTTCGGTCAGTCCGCTCTGGAGTCTGGGCTCAAACTGAACCAAGTGTCCACCTTCTGTGCGCTCGTCTTCAAATTTTCCCTCAGCCGCCTCAACCAATCACAGCTTCCTGTAGAGAAACGATTCGATTCAGAGTGAAACACAACAGACTTTCTACGTCTGACTGCGGTGGAAAAGGCTTCGATTCCCGGAAGCACAGCCCGTCTCTGACCAGGCCTTTAAAAGAGACCCCACACAGGAACATGTGGCTCCTGCAGCTGCTGGCAGTGCGAGGAGACATGACGACGTCCCGTCTGCTGAGGAGCTGAAGTGACCCGGGTCGCACGTGGGCCTGATCGGTTTCACATCTGGGCTGAAATCCACAGAAGGTCGTGACTTTGTTGGGCGTCAGTGAAACATGGTGGCTCCAGAAGAAAAGACAGATCTGAGGGTCGATCACAGGACGAGCAGCAGCTGGTCTCTGTAGATCCGTCCTCTAAAGTGGACGATTAAAAGCAGTCTTGTCCGTCTGATAGCATCGTGTGTGGTGATGACGATGGTATCTGAAGATGTCTGCTGTTGGACTTCTTCTGAAGTCTGGTGGAAAATAAATAAATGCACACATAAAAAACAAAATCAAACAAATGCGGACAGCGGATATGCAAACGGCGGCTGGTGGTGAAGCCGGCCTTCAGTGTCTGCTGAGACACAGCTCCTCTCTGCTGAGGAGAGGAGCCACGGCGGCCTGCTGAGAGCTGCCTGTGATCTATTAATACATCTGCATAAATTAGTCAGAGCGCTCTGTAGCAGTTAGCCGGCTGTGCGAGCGCTCTGGCTCCCGTCCGGAAAATCCACCAGGATTCTGTCCACAATCTGTCGTTTGTCACAGAGAGACGGCGACTCTGCCGCTCCCTCAGGAGGACGCTCGTCTCATCTGTGGACGCCCTCTGCAGAGAGGTCAGAGGTCGTGGTCTGGGTTTGAACCCAGGCTGGTCAGCTGCAGCTGTGGCCGCTTTCCTCACATCCTGCTATGAAGGTGCGTGCAGTCAATCTGTGAAGACAAACCTCAAACCGCCAGGTGACGACCTTTGACTTCCTTCAACTGGTCCTTAGTTTGACTCTGGAAACAAACTTATTTCACTCCAAGGAGCGGGAAATGTCCCCGTGGCGTGTCCTCCACGGCACCTTTCAGGCCACTGCCAGAAACAATCATGAATAGATAATCAATGAAACGAGGCGGAAACTCTTGGCCGTGAATTTGAAAGCAGGTTCAGGTGTGCAGGTGGCTGATTGGTGGCTCTTTGCTTCCTGTCCGCCCACTTTTAGGAGGCAGATGCAACAACGACGAAGGTGACGGTCGCGATGTCTGATCTCGCCGTGTTGGACTCTGGATCTGAAGGTGCTGTTAGCGCCATCGGTCCTGACCTGAATGTCTCACTGGACGAGGACTCGAGCGGCAGGAGGACCAGCTTCTTCTGTCTGAGGAGGCGGAACACGTCTTTGTGGAGTGTTTGCAAAGCGCGTCGCACTCCTGAAGTCGCTCCCGTTTTCAGAGCCGAGTCTTCGATTCGTTCAGGTTTGTTGTTCCTCTGAGAAACCATGTGACGTCATTACATGAAGTTCCTGTTCCCGTGGACGATACGAGGACTGTGAGGAGGTCGGGAGGAGAGTCAGCGAAGAGGAGAGCTTTAGGTCCACCTGTGACCACGTTCCAACACTCACCTGTGTTTGGAATTCAGCGGCTTTGGTCACATGAAGAGAAGTTACATCTGACAAACGTCACAAACGAGACTCCATCAGTAAAAATAAATAGAGGCGTAAAAATACTGAGACAAACATGAAGAGAGGAGGAGGAGGAGGAGAGGGAGGAGGAGGAGGAGGAGGAGGAGGAGAGGGAGGAGGAGGAGAGGGAGGAGGAGGAGAGGGAGGAGGAGGAGGAGGAGAGGGAGGAGGAGGAGGAGGAGGAGGAGGAGAGGGAGGAGGAGGAGAGGGAGGAGGAGGAGGAGGAGAGGGAGGAGGAGGAGGAGGAGGAGGAGGAGAGGGAGAAGGAGGAGGAGGAGGAGGAGAGGGAGGAGGAGGAGGAGGAGGAGGAGGAGGAGGAGAGGGAGGAGGAGGAGAGGGAGGAGGAGGAGGAGGAGAGGGAGGAGGAGGAGAGGGAGGAGGAGGAGGAGGAGAGGGAGGAGGAGGAGGAGGAGGAGGAGGAGGAGGAGAGGGAGGAGAGGAGAGGGAGGAGGAGGAGGAGGAGAGGGAGGAGGAGGAGGAGGAGGAGGAGGAGAGGGAGGAGGAGGAGAGGGAGGAGGAGGAGAGGGAGGAGGAGGAGAGGAGGAGAGGAGGAGGAGAGGGAGGAGGAGGAGAGGGAGGAGGAGGAGGAGGAGAGGGAGGAGGAGGAGGAGGAGGAGGAGGAGAGGGAGGAGGAGGAGAGGGAGGAGGAGGAGGAGGAGAGGGAGGAGGAGGAGGAGGAGGAGGAGGAGAGGGAGGAGGAGAGGGAGGAGGAGGAGGAGGAGGAGGAGGAGGAGGAGAGGGAGGAGGAGGAGAGGGAGAAGGAGGAGGAGGAGGAGGAGGAGAGGGAGGAGGAGGAGGAGGAGGAGAGGGAGGAGGAGGAGGAGGAGGAGGAGGAGGAGAGGGAGGAGTGTGAATTATTACAGGAGTGTCACTGTAGTAGAGAAGTGTGTCTGTCAGAGGAGGTAATAAAAGACACACACACACACACACACACACACACACACACACACACACACACACACACACACACACACACGCTGAAGTCTGATCACCTTATCAATGTTTCAATAAGCAGAGGAGCCAGTCTGAGCTCATTAATTATTCGTGAGGCTGGAACCTGATTGGTCCGTGCGGCTGATCAGAGATTACCACAAAGTTCTGTCTTTTAGTTTTCGCAGCCTTGTTTCCTTTGACCTTCCTCACTTCACTCCTACTTCCTGTCTTGTCCTTCCTGGCCTCTTCCTGTTTTTACCTTTCAGTCCTTTCTTGTCTTCTGCTCTTTCTTTCCTTCTTCCATTCGTCTTTTTAAATTGCTTCTTTTATTCCTTTTTTAAAATTTCTTAGTTCCTTTCCCTTCTTTCTTTCCTCTCCATGCTTTATATTTTCACCTCCTTCCTCCATTCTTTTTTCTCCTTCTGTCCCTCCATCTTAATTACTTCCTTGTTTTGTTACCGTTCCATTCCTTCTTCCATCCCTCCAATCATCTTACTTCCTCTACGACTTCTCCCTTTTCCTTCTTCTCTTCCATCCCTCCACCTGCTCTTCTGCTTTCTTCCCTCCTTTTGTCCTCCACTCTTCCTCCTTTAACCTCCTTCCCTCTTGCTCATCCTTTCCTTTTCTTCTTTCATCCATTTTCCATTTTCACTTTCTTCCTCTTTCTTTCCTTTGTCCTTCCCACCTCCGTCTCATCCTTATTTATTCCTTTCCTTCTTTCTTCTTCTGTTCGTCCCCCGTCGCTCATCCTACTTTTTTCCTTCACTGTTTTTTTTTCATTATTTTATCCAAATTTTCCCTCCTTCCCTTTCGTCCTTCCATCCCTCCTGCCTTCCTTTCCTTACTTCCTGCCTTCCTTTCCTTACTTCCTGCTTCCATCTTCTTTGGGTCCTGCATTTCTCTCGTCTGTCCCTCCATCTCGGAGACAAACTCGGAGACGTCGTCTTCACACTGATCGAACCGTCTGTGTGCCTTTTTGTTGGCCAGAGTGTGTGTGCGTCTACATACTGTATATATACAGTGTGTGTGTGTGTGTGTGTGTGTGTCGCCTACTGTCCATCTGTTGAAGCACCAGGAGACATGATGAGTGTTTACCGTGACTCAGACACACACACACACACACACACACACACACACACACACACACACACACACACACACACACCCTCCTCATGGTGTGTTTCACCAGGTTTTCTCGATCCATCAATCAGCTTATTAGAGACAAGCAGACGACGTGAATCATAACGAAGTCCGAGTGCTGCTGAATAGAAAGCAGAATAGACGCCTGTGAGTGTGTGTGTGTGTGTGTGTGTGTGTGTGTGTGTGTGTGTGTGTTACATGACTGATGTCAGCTCAGACACGAGTTTGGCTAAAGTGGATCAGAGACGCATCTGGAGGAGTTTGTGCTGAAAGCTGTGATGTGTGACGCGGAAAA